>NC_138039.1:14899805-15153024 GCF_964106645.2 Podarcis pityusensis
GGAAACGAGTTGTTGTGGCAAAGAGCTGAAGGGAAATGCTGACCTTATATCCCTTCCCGGCTCTTGCCGCCAGGTGCTGTGAGTTACCAATCGGCCTCACCTGTGCGGCCATGCCTTGCCTCTTCAGAACAAACTTAGGAAGGCCCCAGTTCTGCGGAGCCCTACTGGTCACAGGGCCTGGCTCCTGCACACACTCCTGACATCCTTAGCCTTTTCTCCTCCTGAAGATATCCTGCAAGGCAGCAGAGGTTTAGGATCAGAGTTTCCTTCTCCTGGATGGGCTATCTTCCCAGGCTGATGAGCCCCATATGCCCCTCACTTCTCACTACAGCATATGAAGAAACTGCCTTCTTGACTGTTGGACCCATGGTTGGTCTCGTCCACTCAATCCCCCAGAGCCTGCGTCTGGATGCAGACTCCTAACTCACCGAGCCGAGCTCAAAGCTCAGTACAGGGTAGAGAACCAAAGGTACAGTAGGTGCACAAAGTACAGCGGAAGGAGCATGACGTACCCCCACCAGAGTTACTACCCCTCCCTTTACACCCCATACACCCCACCTTCGCAAAGGATCTTGAAGAAAAATGCACACTACCTGTCAACATGCCAGAATCTCTCGCCACATTTAGAACAAGCCATGTATTATCTTTAATACCCCAAATTTTGCACAGGCAACCATCCAACCTTCCTCTCCTCCAAAGGCAAATTTCAGATCAGTCCACGGAACCATTTTTAAATTATAAGCCCTAGTACTATAAGCCCTTCCCCCAGTTTCCCATTATGATGGCGGAATGCGATTCAGCCTGCTCACCCTTAACTGAGACCACCACTGTGGCCCCCTAATCACAGCAATATCTGCAGACTCAATAAAGATACATGCAGTAGTTAAAGCACTGTTTTCCTATCAAGTCTGCTCATGCTGTCGAATTAAAAACCTGCTTTGCAAAGGGGAAGCCAGGCCATTGTGTCAGGTACATTGGATTTTTAAATAATTTTTGTAAGTTTTTTTTAAAAAATAATCCAGCAAAAAATAATTTGAACTTTCTGTACAAACTTTTTTAAAAAAAATGATCACAAGAAAGGCTAACACCACTTTTCTCCCTTTGCAACTTTACGTCTTTCTGTTTAGGTTTATCTCAAATTAACATACTCTACTTCTTAACCTGCCGAGTCCCTTTTAAGTTCAGAAGGCCAATTTGATATAATTATCTTTTAATACCTTACATCATCCATGCCAAGCCTTTCTGGACAAATCCCCATTTGTAATCAGAGTTTGTGATCCCTTGCAACTTAATTTTAAATTAAATTGACAGGGCAATAACTTCTCCTGCTGATAGAGACACTTCAATACTTCTCCGTCTAATTCTTCTTCGGCTGATAAAAAGTTGTCGGCTCAGAGGTAAACAGCAGTTTGTATTTCATTACAAACCAATCTAACAGTGGAATTCTGCATTTCTGAGCCTCTACTTAGGAGTTTCACAAAAGGGGAGGGGGAGACTAAAGGGATATATCCTTTAATTAATTAAAGTTGTGATAGAGGGGACCTTGTCATTAACCTTAATGACTTCTGAGAATCTTTGCTGTGTAGAACATTTTCATGCCCATTTTACAGACAGGAACAAGTGGAGGTTTTAAAGAGAGGTTGGGTGGCCATCTGTGATTCCTGCATTGTTGCAGAAGGTTGGACTAGGTGATCCTGGGGGTACTTTCCAACTCTACAATTCTTTTATTCGAAACTGCTTTCTGTTAGATCCGCATGCTCAACTAGAAAGAAGCATAGCTTATCCCCTGGTTGAATGGCAGAGAGAGGTAGAAGATTGAAGTCATTAATTAAATAGAGGGGGAAACCACTCAAAAAGAGTAGGAGCGTATGCCAACCAGATGGGACAAGAAACTGCCTCTCTCTCTCTCTCTCTCTGTGTGTGTGTGTGTGTGTGTGTGTGTGTGTGTGTGTAGCACACACATGTTGTTGTCCAATTTCCCTTCTCAGTGCATATTTAAAGGCTTCAAATGAATGAAGACAATGGAACGTATCCAAATCGTTGCTGATTTATTGGAAACCATGCTGACTTATAGGTTGGATTTAATTTGGTGTCTGTGCAGGTGCAAAAGAAGAAAGAAACTTGAAAGTGGCTATAAATAGTTGCTGGGGTTTTTTTGTTTTTGCTTTTTTGCTATTTTTCAACATCACTTTTCCTGGATGTTGTTTTGGCAAAGGCTTCAGAAGATGCCGAAAGGCGTGTTTTGAAATCAAACAGCTTCCGGCACCAGATGAGAAAGGAGCTGTAGTCCTTCTTTGGGGAGCTGCACATTTCCCCCCTTCCTCTTTCAACTTGGATGGTTGGAAACTGCCTTTCAAGACAGTTGGGTAAATTTTGATCAGAAATAGTGGTTGACCAGATGCCTTTGTCGGATAAATTTAAAAGGGGTTCCTAGACCGGAGGTATCATTCCCAGCAACCCAAAAGAAAAGGAGGCAGACTCCAAGTGAAAAGAAAGGACTTTAATGAAATACAAGTGCACACAGAGACAACCTCAAAAATAAGGAGATGGCTGCAAAGAATCACATCCAGAGTGATCTGCACTTCCAGATTACACACATGGTTTTTCTTCAGCAGTCAAAGGATTACAGCAATCTTAACAACCCAATGTGATCAGCCTGATCCAATCAAAATCATTTGGTTCTTCATTTTTTTCAATGTCTTTCTTCATTAAAACTTTGACTAATTTTCCTATTCATTAAATGTGTTCCAATATCTTCTTTCATCTGTCTACAAAACAGTTCAAGATTAATCACAATTGCCATGCCTAGCCAATTCTCTTTTCATGCATACAATGGCCACCATAGATTCTATTCTAACACTTTATTCTTTTCAGGGTTCCAGAACGACTATTTACCACATAACAGCACCTAAAAGCAGCTAGTTCTGTACTGTAAAAGGTAGGCAGGCCCAGGCCTTTTCACTTTAGATAGGCCACAGGCTCAAAAGAAAATGGAATCATCAAAATGATACATTTTTATGAAATTACTATTTTCTCCATCACCTTTGGGAAGCCCTTGAGCAGGACATGAAGGCATCAGCGCACACACAAAAAACACAATTGCTCTGTTTCTGTGTCATTTGCTTCTCTCTGCTTTTTAAAATATTTCTACATTTCTCCAGGTTCATGGGCTTTGAAGAAGTGAGTCTATGAAAAATGTTCCCCATGGAGGATTGAAGAGCTCTGGATTGTTTGTTGTTCTGCTGCTGCTGTTGTTAAAGCACAGCAATAATTTTTTTAAAAAAAGAATAAAAGTTAAAAGTTTTGCAAAAACCCTACATTGTTTTGCTTTAACAACAAAAACAAAAAAGAGGGATTTGCAGGCAGCATTCTAGGCAGCCTAGAATTGTAGGACCTACTGGAGTTCTGCAAAAACCCAGAGGATGCATAAACGATACCAGGATAGATAATTTTGGTGTCAATCTGCAAAGTTTTTGAAACACGAACAGGCAAGAATATACACAAGGCAGCCAAGTACAAAAGAGAAAGTCAAAACCCACCATTGTCTCCCCTGTCACATATTATGGAAGAAAGTAAATCACTTAAACTTATAGTACAAAAAGTCCCTAGACTTATTTGTCTGTAATTTGATATGCTTAATCCATACTAGTGGAGTCCCTGTGCCTCTAAATTTCATGCACTTTGGCAAAAAGGGGAAAAAAATAAGACTGGGTGTTCTTGTGTGTGTGTTGTTGTTGTTTTTAGATTCCCCATTATAATGAATGGAAAACACAGAATTTTGCTCCATGTGTAGTACCTTAGAACCCAAATTACAGACTGAAGGAGAGGGACTGGTATGCCCCTCAGAGGACCTTACGGTCTGCAAATAACATCCTAAAGATTCCGGGCCCCAGAGAGACAGTGGTGGAGCTTCATGCTCCAGCACTGGGGGCAGAGAGCAGGCGGGGGTGGGGCGCACTGCCTGCGGGGGTGGGGCACCCACAATGGCACCCTGGGGGCAGTGCGCTCCCCCTGCACTCCTCTTCCTCCGCCAGTCCTCTCCCCCTGCACTCCTCTTCCTCTGCCAGTGCAGAGAGATCAGACTGGCCTCAACCAGAGCCGTGACCCCGGCCTGGTGGAACGCTCTGTCACAAGAGACTAGGGCCCTGTGGGATTTGACATCTTTCCACAGGGCCTGCAAGACAGAGCTGTTCCGCCAGGCCTTTGGTCAGGGTTCAGTCTGACTCATTTTCTCCTTGTATAAGAACAAGCACAAAGGAGGTTCCCAGCCCTCTCACAGGTGCTCACAGGTTTCAGTGGAAACAGCTGGTAACCACCTTTAATTTTAACCTGAAGATTGTCACTTGTCCATTTTAATTTTAATTTATATTTGTTTCAATTAATTGTGGGGTGTATCTTAATTTATTGATCGCTTGTTTTTATACATTGTCTTACTTGTATAATGTTAGCCGTTCTGAGCCCGGCTTTGACTGGGGAGGGCGAGATATAAATAAAATTTATTATTATTATTATTAAGAGTTTTTTTTTAAAAAAAGTGCACACATATAGGGTGAATCTTGGAGCCTGTGCAATCCTGTAGCATATAGAACTGAACGTAGCTGCTGTCCCACCTGACACAATGCAGTGGAAAGACATCACTCATCATTATGGCTTTTGTTTGAATCGGAGTCTTTGCTCTTCTTTGAATAAGTGATACAGCGACAATCATCTTTTACAATGCCGTTATATCTGTGACAGGACAAACTGCACAGATAAGCACCTGTGAGTCACCTTTGCAGCACAAGCCTCCAAATTGGCTTTGATGTGTTGTGAGTGATGAATTGGAATATACTGCACCAGCCAGACTTAAGATTGCAAATATTGAGTTGATTTACATTCCTGCTGTGTACCGCAAGCTCGTCTCTTTTCTCAACATTGAATACAGATAGCTTAAATTCCAAACATGGGCACCCCTTTCCCTCAAGTCCCCTCTCCTTGAGTGATATTTAACATATATTATCAGAACTGTTCTCTCACTGAATCATAAGAAGAGGATGCTCAAGATTTAATGTGCTCTTCTGATATCCTTCGTCCCTTTAGGACTAGTTCACCCATGCAATGATGACCCTAAATCTTCAACATATCCCCAAGGCAGTGCATGTTTGCCTGTACTGGTGTGGAAGACAGATAATTTATTCCCCCATTTACTTGGATGCAATGACAGTGGGGAGAGATTGTGACAACCACCATGGTACGACATCCTAGACCCTAGATACTGCAATGACCTTGTGTGACAGCATTCAAGGACACCAGTGGGACCAAGGGGAAATGTTTTTCCCATGGCTCCCAGGATTTATGGATGCTGCTGCAAGAATGCTTGAGGACTCAGTTTCAGCATCCAAACTATTACTGCCTCCACCTACTGGTTCAATGCCAACACATCTTTATTTATGTGCAAAGTGAGCCTCCTCACCATTGATCTGGTGGGTAAGGGTGGGGGGAGGTTGATGGAGAGGCCTCTCACCACATACTGGATGCAGGTTTGGCCCTGATTTTTATTCACGCAGGCTTTTGCACCATAATTGTCAGCTTATCATTTAGTAGGGTGGTATTTAGTAGGTAGGTCTTATCGGCTAGTAGATAGGTATTGCGTGACCAGGTGGCGACAGCCCCAGCCCCCAGGGATCATAAGGAAGGAATAAAGACTCTTGACAACGTTATATGGAATTAAAATTAGGCCACAACTTTATTAAATTTCTGAATGTAGGAAGACCTTGGCTTAGGCCTTGGGCGTGTATCCCTCCCAGCCCCCCAGCCGGGGGGAACTGGGGCTCATCAGGGTAAATGGGATATGGGGGTGCTCTGCGAGATGTAAGTGTAGCAGGCAGCCAAGCCCATATCCCTGCACTCAGGGTAGTTCACTGACGACCTTTCAGTGTATGGCCAGGGACACCCATATATATAACCCCTTTAAGAGGGGAACCCTGGAATCGCCGCCGAAGAGGGGTGAATCACCACTTCACACCCCGCCCATTATAGGGAAGAAAAGACTAAAGGATTCCACCCAAGGCCATAACCGCCAAAGTTGTGACAAATTGCTACAGAGCAGACAAAACCTGCCAATGCAGGAAAATTTCTTCCCGGTCCTTCAACAGCAACCAGTCAAAGACTGTAGCAGCGCCCGCTAAACAGGAAGAAAAAGTTAACCTGCAAACAAAAAACATTAAACAAAGGGAGGGTAGGGAGGGTGAATCTCCAGAGCCGACTGCCTGGCTATTGTCAGCTCCACCCCCTATTTATAAATGGGGCTGGCCCCACCTCCCAGCGAGAAACTTGATTACTGAAGCTGGGCGTGAACCTCCAAAAATTAACACTGAGAGGCAAGCCAGCCCCTGTTTGCCAGTAAGCTCCCTGGGAACTGTAGCACCACGCGCGAACCCACAAAGGGCACCCACAATGTAAAGTGTGAGTGCTCATTATCGGGGAACATTTTAGGTTTCTTTTTACTCTTGTTTTTCAACTGTTCCCCCATGAAGTTCTACTCAGAGTAGAATTGGAACCTACGCTAGACCAAGCTAGACCAATGTGTACCAATGAACGTAAATTAGTCACACTCATTAATTTCACGAGGACTGTTCTCAGTAGGATTTGTGTTGGTGACAACCCAAGAGTTGAACGAACTGGTCTGCCCCCCTTTTGCTTCTCACCTCCAAAGTTTCCCTGCAATGATATGACCCTTGTACCGAAACACACCCCTGCTCGAGATCCTTATCCATTACTAGTTCTGCAATAGTTTTTCCACTATTCCCGTAAGTGTATTTGCAACTGAGGATCCAACCATGCAATTGTTCAATGGGTAAGTCAGACTGGCAAATGAGCCCATAATCCATGAGAACTTAAGTGGATGCAGCAAGCACTTTTCACTAAAAAGAAGAAGAAGAAGCAGTAACTTGGAAGGGGCTAAGCTGATAAAATGATGCCCTGTAGACAGAGAGTTAAAAGTAGCCAAATGACTCAAAGGACTTTAAAAAAAGAGAGAAAAGCCTCCAGCAGAGAGTTTCTTTGACCGCTGAGATTCATCCTAGGAAGCAGGAAAGGAATTTTAAGGTTTGATGTTCAGCAGTAGGGAAGCCTGGCATCTATATGAGAAATGCACTCCATCAAAAGGTATTTGAAATCATAATGCAGACCTGGTCTTTTTTCCTTTTTTCAAAGTTTATCTCCCGTGGGGACTGGAAGAGAACCCCCCATTTGCAGACAAATTGCTTGGGTGAGAAGCAAAGCTGTGAGCAGAGGAAAAGAGCCCTCTGGGGGAAGAAAAATGAAAGGGAGATAAAAGTAGAAAGGGAATGGATGTCAAGGAGCGAGGTCAGAAACATACACAAGGATGAAGAAGCTCTTTCAAGAGATAGCATCAGGGGCCCCTCATTTTTCTATTGCATATAACAGCTGGGGGATGTCATCAAGATTCATCTTTCCAGCAGTGGTGGCTGGTGCTCATTGGAACTGCCAGGGCAAAGGCCAACCAGAGGCAGAACCAGAGCCACTGATAGGCAGAGCCAAGTAATCCTAGTTTTGCTCCCATCCTCCTGTCTGAGGAGCATTACAAGGGCAACAGAAGAGTCCAAGGAACAGGAAGCTGACAGGCAGTGTCACCCGCCAGACCAGCTGTAAGCAAGAAGGTAGGTAAGTGAGGGGTTGGGCTGAGGGTGGAGTGAGGGGTGAGCAATATGAACATAGGCCTGCTGGATCAGGCCAACAGCCCATCTAGTCCAGCATCCTGTTCTCACAACCAGATAATAATATAATAATAATAATTTATTATTTATACCCCGCCCATCTGGCTGGGTCCCCCCAGCCACTCTGGGCGGCCTCCAACAAAACACTAAAATAAAATAACCTATTAAACATTAAAAGCTTCCCTAAACAGGGCTGCCTTCATATTTTTTTTAAAATGATATTTATTAAAATTTCAAAAGGAAAAGATTACATTAAAAAGAAAATTAACAGTAAAAAAAAAAATACAAAATACAAAATACAAAAAAGAAAAACCAGTTAAAAACAATTCCATCTTTACATCACTTCTTTTACATTTACTTGTTTCCCAGACCTCCTCATACCTCCCTCTTTTGTATTCCAATTCAATTTATTAGTCCAACGATTCCTTTCCCTCCTTTTTAGTCCTGATCTTTAATCCTAATATATTATAACATTAAATTTTTAGACATTAAAAACCAATTATTCCATATTCTTTTATACCATTACCGCTAGAAACTGCTTAACTTCAATCCGTCATCATTCTAACATTCATTAATTTTACAATATTTCTGTAAGTAGTCTTTAAATTTCTTCCAATCTTCTTCCACCGACTCTTCTCCCTGGTCTCGGATTCTGCCAGTCATTTCCGCCAATTCCATATAGTCCATCATTTTCATCTGCCATTCCTCCCAGGGATGCCTTCAGATGTCTTCTAAAAGTCTGGTAGTTGTTGTTCTCTTTGACATCTGGTGGGAGGGAGTTCCACAGGGTGGGGGCCCTCTGCCTGGTTCCCTGTACTTGGCTTCTCACTGTGAGGGAACCACCAGAAGGCCCTTGGAGCTGGAGCTCAGTGTCTGGGCTGAACGATGTGGGTGGAGAGACTCCTTCAGGTATACTGGGCTTGAAAGGTCATTTAGGGCTTGAAAGGTCAGCACCAACACTTTGAATTGTGCTCGGAAACATACTGGGAGCCAATGTCGGTCTTTCAAGACATGAGTACACTCCCTCTTTGAGCTTTCCAGAACTTGTTTCAGCACCCTAGTGCTTCAGCCTCTTGCTGATTGGCTAGCCACAGAGGGGAGAAGAACAGCACTTTGAGGGGCGAGAGAATAAAAGGAGCAGTTTCTTTTTTTAAAAAAAAATTATTGGCAATTTCAACATAACAAAATATCAAAACATATCCTATTCATTATTTCCACCCCCTTCCCCACCCATCACTCCCCCCCCGAGACTTCCCTCAGCTCTTCTCTCTGATTTCTCCACACATATTATTCTCTGCATATTGTAAAATTGTATAAATCTTTATATTATCTGTCTTACTATGTTAACAATCAATAAATTTGTGTATGTTTATTCAAAACCTGCCAAGGAGTCCAGTCCATTGTGTTGTCTTTTTAAGTAACTTGTAAAAAGTTCCCATTCTTCTTTGAGGAGCGGTTTCTGAGGGAGAGGGTTAGGTAGGGTTTGGTTTTGAGAAGTGGCAAAGGTTCAGGTTAAGAGATAGGGTTTGATTGGAGCTGGGAGTTAGGGAGTGAGATAAGGAGAACTGGTTCTGAAGGAAGTTAAACATACACACTGAGGAGACTATCCATAGCAAGAGGACAGAGCCTTGCAGCTTGGATAGGGAGACCAGGCTGAGGGTCTGGGAAAGGCATACAAACAGGAGTGTTCTGGGAGGGGTGTGACTGAACCGGGAGAGGTCGATCTTGTGGGAATACAGGCTACCTGGGTGTCAGTATAGCCTGGAGGGGAGAGTTCTTCCAGGTACAGAAGACTCCCAACCCAGTAACAAGGGGTGAGGTGACCGCCTGGGTCTATTAAACCATTTAGAAGACCTCAAGTGTGGGATTGTTAACAGAGTGGGTGACAGAAGAAGTGCCCCTCATTCATGAACCAAAGTATTAAGCTGTGAAGGAAGCAGTGTTGCAAGCATTTAATTGTAATATCTAAGTGACAGAAACTGAGTTGACCATTTTACCATCTATTCTAGAAACCTGAATGTTTACCACCTGAAGTGTAACACCTGATTTTTCGTAACTGACGTTTAAGAAGAGTCGTGCCCCTGTTTAAGCCTGAGACATCTTATAGACATCTTATAGTTAGTTAAAGTAAACTTCTACCTTGTAAGAATGCATTTCCTGACCCACTTTGTTTCATAAACATATTTGTTTAATAAAACTCTTCTTGTTTGTTTGATCAACTGCCTGAGACTTAATATCATTAAATTTCCCCTCACAGAAGGCCCCCATTAGATAATCTGTGGTAAATTGTAGAAATTTGTGTAACTGGTGTACCATGAGGTGGGTACACTATATTTAATTGGGGACAGTTAGTAGGAGAGGATGCACCGTATTATTAATTGGTGGTATTAAGTGCTGGGTCTGCTACTGTGGCCATCACTGCCTCATGTAGGAACAAATTCAAGAGTTTTTACTGTGCACTGTGTGGAAAAGCATGTTCTTTTGTCCTGAATTTTCCAACATTCAGCTTCATTGGATGTCCACAAACAGTGAACCAGCCGCTGGGGAGCTAGCATAGTCACACTGCCCCACACAGAAAAATGCTTCTGGAAATGAACTGACATTTCTCTTCTTTTTGGGAAACAGCTTATTCCTTGTCCATCCAATCTGAGCCTGGGAGAAAGCTCAAATGGGAAGAAAGAAGGTTGACTCCAAAATTATCTACATGCAAACATCTCCCTGGATTTTAGAGTTCCTGCCTAATTCATCCAGTTTCCAAAGCAGAACATTATGGATTGTTCATCCCCTCCGCAGCCCTGGTTTCTTAGATAAAAAATTGTGTACAGTATACTGAGCATGCACCATTTGCTGCAGGTTTCAGTTACTTTATGCCTCCCCATTTCCGATACACCCAATTAAGTTAGATCACATTTTTATTGCTTATGGCCAAGAGCTGTTGCATTAAAAAAAAAACAAAAAAAACTCCAAGATGTATTGCACAAATCACATTTACAAATTTAAATGCTGTGGATACAAAAACAGAGGAAATAAAAAAAATGGTAGGGATTGTAAAAAGCAGCAAAATTCACCACCACCATCAAATTAGGGTATTGCAACGGCTACTAGAGATGATAGCAATCTATAATCCTCAAGTTCCAAGGCATCATGATGCTGAATAATAGTTTCTGGGGAGCAATGGTAGAAGAGGGTTAATGGACTCATGCCCTGCTTGGGAGCTTCCAGGTTTGGGAGCTTGACCAAGAACTGGAACAGGATGCTGGTCTAGATAGGCCTTTGAATTGATCCAGCAGAGCTATTCTTATGTTCTTAGGAAATGTGAACCAAGCTATAGGAGTCATTTGGCCCATACACACCATACACTAAGAGTTGTATCCCATGAAAATTAATAGATATGACTTGCTTAGGTTCATTCATTTCAATGGATTTTCTCGGAGTAGGATTTAGCTGAATGCAACCCTAAGTGCATATAGGATTGTAGCCTTAGGGTTGTATCCAACTCAGGTGTACTCAGACCCATTGAAATTAATACATCTAAGTTAGTTATGCCCATTCACTTCAGTGGATACATTCCAAGGAAGGCTAACATTGGATAAAGTCCTTACCTTGAAGCTGGTGTCACTGAACTCCGTGGGCTTACTTCCAAGCAGGCCTGCATAGGATTACACTTTAAATGATTGAAGTATCTGCAGATGGTTTGCACATGTGAAAACAGAATGAACATCAGATATGGAACTTTCAGTTCAGGCTACATGGAGAAGAAGTAAGCTTTGAAGTGGAAACAGATCACAGTCAGCAGGCAAGCACAGCAAGTGACAGGATTCTGAGCATGTGTGCATCATGCTTTCTGCATAAGGGCATTATTCCATTTGAATTGGCACAGTTAAAATGGAATGTCCAGACACACTCTTAAGAAGCTGCTTTATAGTGAGTCAGATCATTGGTCCATCTATTTCCATAGTGTCTACAACTGACTGACAGCAGCTCCCCAGGGTTTCGTCTCTCTCTCTCTCTCTCTCTCTCTCTCTCTCTCTCTCTCTGTGTGTGTGTGTGTGTGTCCTCTCTCCCATACCTACCTAAAGATGCCAGGATTGAACCTATGCCCTACCACTGAGCTATGGCCCTTTCTTGTTCATATGAGTGTTTGATGGCAATGACAGATTTACTTTTTGTTCTGGCAAAGATCAAACACAAATTTGAGATTGCTCTAGAAAAGTGTGACCTTCACAGTACTCAGATAATTGGTCTCACAAGCACCAGCTTTTTTAAAAAAAAAATAACATCCCAGCAGTATTTCTTGCCTAATTGCAATGAAGTCCGTCTCTTCTCTACCTGAGAGCCCTGGGGCCTCGGAAATGTGTGATAGCCTACAGGCAGCAGATGCCAGCTAATTCAAGCATCCATCCCCACATTATGCTCTTCTTCTACCTGCCTTCATAAGAGAACACAATTTGCTCCCTTTTAATGCGTTTGCATATAATGCAGAGTCCAAAATCCTGTAACATTAGCAGGGGTGCAAAACTACAATTGTATAAATGGGTGGGGAAATATTTTTCTGCCTGTAGGCCACATTCCCTTCCAGGTGATCTTCTGAGGGCCACACACCAGTATCCAACATTCCTCAGATGAAAATAGGGACATCCTATTTTACCCCCGAAGCTTCTCCCTCATTTGATCTTGCCGCAGACATAAGACGTGATATGCACATATACATCTGTCACCTTGAGCCAATAACAACCTCAAAGGATTGTTGTAAAGAAAAGAAAAATGTGCTAAGGAAGGGATCATGTACAATACCTTCAACAGATAACTGGAATGAAATAAAATTTTAGCTGCAAGCTGCCTTGAGCCCCTGTAAGGGAAAAGGAATAAAAATAATAATGGAAACTGTGAAAATGATCAGGAACATACCAGAGAGTATATCCTACTGATCTTTGTGCGGCTTACTTCTGAGTAAAAATGCTCAGGATTACAGTGTAATGCTTTACTCAGTTACCTGGGAGTAAGCTCCATTGAATACAGTGGAATGTACTTCTGAGTAGACAATGTAAGCCTCCATTTATAGAAAAGGAATAAACACTCTATGGGTTTCCTTAAAAATGTCTGGCTACTGAAACATTGCAATTAAAGAATCTGAAGTGGACTGGTAACATTTCCCTTCAAAATTATATGCCAGAGTCACCATTTCCTTCATTTGGTGCAGGTATTTTATTTTCAGTATAAACAGGACTCAGTTTTTGCATCTACACACACACACACACACACACACACACACACACCTACCTACACACATAAAGGACGGTGTGTGTGTGTGTGTGTGTGTGTCCTGATTTCTCCACCACTTTAAATTGTTCTCCAAGACATGGAGGGGAGGAAAAAGGAAAACCGGGACATTCTGAGATCACATCAGAAACCAGGACGGCTTCTGTAATTCCAGGACAGTCCCTGGAAAATTGGGACACTTGGAGGGAATGCAGTAGTGAGTTGGGTCAGAGGCAAATGTGGTTGGTGCAACAAATGTATTTTTTTTTACCTTTATACAGTAGGGTAGTTCACACAGAGACTCTCATGTGCCTCTATCTTCCATCCAAAAAAGCAAGAGACAGGATCAGAGTTCAAGGACACATTCCGGCCAGGCAAGAACACTCAGAGTGTGATCAGGGCCAGTGTAAGGTATTGTTAGGATATCTGAACCTAAGAGGTCCGGATCCAGTCACCTCGTGCCCTTGCCGTGAGCGTGAAGGTGTCAAGCAGACGCCAGGGTGAAGTTTCACAGAGAAAAAGGTTTATTGCAGAATCTACGCAGAGACAGCCAGCGGAATAGCTTCCAAAGACTGGCCGCCCCCCCCTATTGTCTTACAAGCATTCTTATACTTAAGCTGCAAGCTTGGTTCCTCAGTTGCTCCCCAATCAACAGGCAGAGATACACTTCATTACCTTATTAGGCTAGCTAAGCCCCCCTTCCCCCCCTTTGCATATATTGTTTGCTTTGCATTGTATATGTTTGCATGTTCAGCACAACTGAAGCAGGAAGCCAAACAGGAAAACCACTGCTGGCCTACATAGGTGGCCTTCATAGCTGGAGCAATTGTTAGCTGGGGCACTAATACATGGTGGGGTTTACCCTCCCCTCTCCCTTCACTCCCTCCTCTTCTTCTTGATCACCGTCAGGTGCATCAACAGGGACAGGGCGATACTCCCTCAGGTAAGCTATTACACGGGGGCCCATCATGCGAGACATCATTTTTTCCATCATATTCTGCATGCATTGCATCAAGCAGGGAATACAGAAGCAAAGAAGCAATAAAAGCACCAAGGGGCCTGCAACTATAGTGAATATTCTCCCCATCCACCCCCCCGGGAAGATACCATCTAACCAAGATGTGTCCAGGCCCTCCCAGGTTTGTACAGGGACATGTGCCACCTTTTCAATGTTGGCAGCCAAGTCACGAATGGCCTCACCATGATCTGAGATATTGAAGCAACATGCCCCGCCCGTAAGGTTAAGGGCTGCACAGAACCCACCTTGCTTGGCCAGAATAAAGTCCATCCCCAGGCGCAGCTGGAGGACGGCAGTGCGGGTTTCATCCAGCTGGGTGGCCACAAGACGTAGGGCGGTGGCCGTGACATTGGCCACAATTTTTATCACTGCCTGGAGCCTGATGATGTGGTTGAGATTATATATAGGCTCACGGGCTCCTGCTACAATTTCATTGGGATCCCAGGAGGCGGGGTCATAATGGGCAATTATGCGTTCAGGGGGCCATTGGTCTTTACCCCAGGTCTGTGAACTACCAGAAGCGACGTTAGATATGTCTACAGACCGGCGGGGGCGGTGGGGCGGAGCCACACGGGGTGGAGTGGAAGGTATCCACATAGGAGGCAGCAAGTAAGCCGGGTAGCAGGAGCCATACCAGTTGGAAGGGAGAAGGTGGTAGGCCTTGGTGCCGCAAACCCAATAAATGTCCCCCTTCGCCTGGGTCAGTTTAACACCTTTGCCGGGGCGGGATTTGATCGGTACCTGGTAGAGCAGGATGCGAAGGTAGGTAATGAGGAGATGATGACAAAAGCCATCGCAGCCCGGGTAGATGGTCCTGCCGTTGCGAGAGGTAACATTATCGGTATCACAAGAGCAATTGCAGTGGGAGAAGCCAACTGAAATCGGGCGCTGGCCCTCCCTAGCCTGAGTTATACAAAACCAACCAGGGACTTTATGAACTCTGAGGGGCTTTGAGTGGCTCCACAAGGGCCAGAGTGACTTATCAGGGAGGTTAGACACGTTCGCCAGGGAGGTACGGTTGAGAGGGAGGGGGAGCAGGGGCAGGCCACCTGAAGCATCAGCTGGGGTAAGGGCACATACCAGACATTTGGTCTTATTAGCAGCGTGGGCCACTATTTCAGCCATCTGCAACCAGCGGTTGTAGGGGTTATGGGCGCCCCATGCAGTTAAGAGAGCGGACACGTTCTTAAAGGAGGGGTGGGCTGGGGCTGCCTGAAGCGGACCTACGGCTATGGTGAGCAAGAGAATGGTCAGTGGGATGGAGGGGTTACGCTTCCTACCACACATCCGGGGGCGTTCATGTCAGCAGAAATACAAAAGCATCAAGAAAATCAGGGGCATACACAGAACCCAAGCCCACCAAGCCCCGGGAGTTCAGGGCTCCTCCCACCACATGTCAGGCATGATAGGGGTGTGGGGAAGGGCGTGGCTATCAGGAACATTGGGGGTACTGGCGTTGGGTACCCCTCCCATCCTCTCTCTTCAGCCGTGCGTAGAGCTATCAGCTTCTGGAGTGACAGCAGCAGGGCGGTCGTCCGTCGGGCGCCTGGAGATGGTCAGCCGAAGAGGATCTTGCGGGTTAGGAGACACAGTCCAGTCTGATGATGCCGCCTTCACACGAGTATGGTGGACCCAAGGGGTGATGCCAGCAACCTTGACAGCAGTGGGTGTAAAGAGAAGCACAGTATAGGGTCCCTTCCAGCAAGGCTGTAGCGGAATTTGGGCCCAGTCTTTCACCCACACATCATCGCCTGGCTCGAAACGGTGTAGGGGCTCGACCAGCACACACAGGGTACGAGCCTGGGTCCACCTGTTGAGAGAAAGAAGAGTGCGGGAGAGTGACTGAACATAATGATCTGTTTCAACATCCTGGACCGGGGTGGGGGAAACCATGCGTACATAGGGAACAGGTCTCCCAAACATCAGTTCAAAGGGAGAGAGATGGGTTCGCTTAGATGGGAGACTCCGAACCCGGAGCAGGGTGAGGGGCAACATCGCTACCCAATTGGACCCCGTCTCTTGTGTCAATTTGGACAGTTGATTTTTCAAAGTCCTGTTCATTCTCTCTATTTTTCCAGAACTCTGGGGTCGGTATGCACTATGTAACTTCCAATTTATCTGCAAGAGCTTAGCTATCTCCTGCAATACTTTGTGCACAAAAGCTGGACCATTGTCCAACCCTATGGAGCGGGGCAAGCCATAGCGGGGAATGATTTCCCGGAGCAGACACCTAGCAACTTCAGATGACCGCTCAGTCTTGGTGGGCCAGGCCTCCACCCACCCTGTATAAGTGCACACAGCCACAAGGAGGTAACGATATAGGCCACAACGGGGCAGCTCGGTAAAATCCACAACCAAATCTTCCATGGGTGCTGTGCCACAATGTTGAATTCCTGGAGGAGGCAGAAGGCCGGCCCTAGGGTTGTTTTTCTGACATAAGGCACAACGCTTAGAGACTTGTGAAGCCAGTTGATAAAGCTTGGGGATGTAAAAGCACTTTCCCAGCTGCTTGGTCATGGCATCTGGTCCCACATGTAAGGAATCATGTGGTTCCCTGCTTGCATTCTGACCATGGGCTCACGGGAACCTAAATCAGTTGGGCCCGGTCTGTCCTAATAAGTATTCTCTTCCCTCAGCGCCATGGCTGCGGATTGGCAGGGAGGGGTCCATGGCGGCCCTTGTCCACGGCCTCTTCCTTGGTTCCCTGGGGTCCACGGCTGGTCCCGTGGTGGACCTTGAGGGGTCCAATTCTGATCTTTCCGCTGAGCCTGGGGGCATTCCCTCTTCCAGTGGCCTTCCTGTCTGCAGATGGCACACTGGTTGCGTCCCAGGCGGCCGGGCCCTCCTCCCCGGGCAGGTTCCCCCGTGCCGCTGTTGCTGGCGCGCAGAGCCATGAGTTTCTTAGCCTGATAATTTTCTTTCTTCTTCTGGGCTACCTCATCTCTCTGGTTATACGTGGTTTGTACCACCTCTAACATCCACTCCAGCCCATGGCCCAGGAACCCTTCGGTTTTCTGAATTTTTCGGCGAATACCGGGAGCGGCTTGGGCCACAAAGGCTGCCTTAACGACCGGAGCATTGGCAGGATCATCCGGGTCCAGAGGGGTAAACTGCCGGTAGGCTTCCTTCAGGCGCTCCAAATAAACCCCTGGCGCCTCATCTGATTTCTGGACCACTTCAGCCACCTTAGCCAAATTAGTGGGCTTCCTAACTGCCCTCCTCATTCCCGCCAGTACATGGTTCCTGTATGTTGCCAGGGCGGTCCGAGCATTCTGATCCTGATAGTCCCAATTAGGAGTGGCTCGGGGGTAGGCATCATTCATTTGGTTATCATTTAATTGTAACTGCCGCAGATGCGCCCTTGCCTCACTATGGACCCGCCGGACTTCTTCCGTTGTTAACAGAGAGTCCAAAAGATATTGAACATCATCATAGGTAGGGTCATAAGTTTTAAAGATCCCTTCAAAAAGTTTGATGATTTTGGCTGGGTTCTCCTCAAAGGAGGGGTTCTGATTGCGCCAATTGCAAATATCAGCAGTTGAAAAAGGCACATGTTGGATTGTGTAGGTGCGTGGTGCTGCTGCCCCATTCTCCCCTGGCGGTCCCGGGGGGTCATAAACTATCCGGAGGGGCATCAAGGCTGTAGCCTGATCTTTCTTCCCTCTCTCTCTCTCATGGTGGGTGGCGGCTCTACGTGCTGCCTCCAGCCACCTCTTTTGTTTCTTCTTCCAGCGCCCATCCTCACAACTTGCCACCTCCAAAAGGTGGGGACTAACGTCCACCTGGTCTTTATAGGGGTCTACATAGTCCTTTATCCATTTGTCTTGCTTCTTGCTCCACTTCTCCCCCTTCTGTACCTTCTCTTCCAACATCTTTAACAGTGTTTCCTCATCCTCCTCATCATCGTCACTTTCGTCCTCCTTATCTGTCTCTGATCTGGTGGGGTTTTTATCCTCAGGGGTTGGGTTGATAAGGCTGCCACCACCTGGGTTCGGGAGGTTATCCTGGGGATTATTCTGTGGGGGTGGATCATTCTGTGGTGGTGGTGGGGCCGGTGGTGGGGGTGTATAAGGGGGTGGCCTCACAAGTAGCTCATCTTCCTCTGTGTCTTGGACAACAGGAGGTAATTTCTGCTGCCGGACGGCACAGATCCTTGCCCGTGGTGGAGCAGTTCGGCAAGCCTGCAGCCAAGGGGGGTTTTTATCCACATTGGTTTTCCACGTGGAAATATAGGGAATTTGGTCTGGATGGTTTGCAATTACTCGCTGCCACAAAGGATTGATCAACCGTCCATCAAAGCTGCCCTGGGACGGCCAGCCAGTCCCCTGCGTCGGCCAGTCCACTTCACAGAGGGTCCTAAGCCTCTCCTTCTTCAACTTGAACCCCCAATCATCATCCTTGGTGGCCAATTTCCAGTTGTTCAGGAAACATTCCAAAGGGGTACATTTACTGTTTCCGAACCCATGTTTACCAGAATACTCCGCTCCTAGCCAAAATCAGCACCTTGCCCACTTCACACGCTACAGACTGTGGCTTGGACGAGCTCGCGCTGCCAAGAACCGCACAGCCCTAAACACGCTTGGCCACGGAGACGCTAAGCCCCGGCCTCTCACACATTCATCCTTTCACTGGAGTATTTGGCCATACAACACACAGTCCACCACCACACCCACCACCCTTCTCCTTTCCACACGCTGGCGGCAGGACCCCACTGTCCCGGCCAGCCCTTCCTGGGGGCACGTTATTGCCACAGCCAGGTGAGACTAATCAAGCCTCAAGCTCTTCTCTTTCCCCAAGAGCTTACCTCTATGTCCTGAGACACACCCTGTGTCCTCCCTCGGCCGTTCCTTTTTTTCCCACGACCGGACGTCTCCACTCAGGAACGGAGTGATTGGTTCCCCCCGCAACTGGCGGGTGCGCGCTGGAGCCGTCTACGCCGATCCAAGCTGTTCGTCACGGCCGCGCCTGGCCTCCACGCTCAACCGGCGGGAGAGGGGGTTCCCGGCCAACGCACCAGATATGTTAGGATATCTGAACCTAAGAGGTCCGGATCCAGTCATCTCGTGCCCTCGCCGTGAGCGTGAAGGAGTCAAGCAGATGCCAGGGTGAAGTTTCACAGAGAAAAAGGTTTATTGCAAAATCTGCGCAGAGACAGCCAGCGGAATAGCTTCCAAAGACTGGCCGCCCCCCCCCATTGTCTTACAAGCATTCTTATACTTAAGCTGCAAGCTTGGTTCCTCAGTTGCTCCCCAATCAACAGGCAGAGATACACTTCATTACCTTATTAGGCTAGCTAAGCCCCCCTTCCCCCCCTTTGCATATATTGTTTGCTTTGCATTGTATATGTTTGCATGTTCAGCACAACTGAAGCAGGAAGCCAAACAGGAAAACCACTGCCGGCCTACATAGGTGGCCTTCATAGCTGGAGCAATTGTTAGCTGGGGCACTAATACATGGTGGGGTTTACCCTCCCCTCTCCCTTCAGTATAGCCTAGAGGAAGAATGTGTGTGACCTGAGGAGAGTTCTGAGGGCCAGACACAGAAGTCTGAAGAGCCCATTTGGCCCCTGGGCCTGAGATCCTCATCTCCTAGTATAAAAGCCACAACCTAGAACATACATTAAATTCATACTGTATAAGTAATGCGCTATGTTTTTTCCTTTAAAATCCCTATACAGTGGTACCTCGGGTTACATATGCTTCAGGTTACAGACGCTTCAGGTTACAGACTCCGCTAACCCAGAAATAGTACCTCAGGTTAAGAACTTTGCTTCAGGATGAGAACAGAAATTGTGCAGTGGCGGTGCAGCGGCAGCAGGAGGCCCCATTAGCTAAAGTGGTGCTTCAGGTTAAGAACAGTTTC
This sequence comes from Podarcis pityusensis, assembly GCF_964106645.2. Taxonomy (NCBI): domain Eukaryota; kingdom Metazoa; phylum Chordata; class Lepidosauria; order Squamata; family Lacertidae; genus Podarcis; species Podarcis pityusensis. The sequence goes on from NC_138039.1 coordinate 14,919,663, forward strand.
AGGTTAAGAACAGACCTCCAGAACGAATTAAGTTCTTAACCCGAAGTACCACTGTAATGGGAGAGAGGGGGAAATCAGGATGCAAGCTATGGTGCTTATAAGAATTGGATCATGTGACAAAACATTACATCTTTGACAACATTCCACAAATGGGGGAAAAGGGGACAGGCTTTAAACCAGGACTGGGGAACCTGTGGCCCTTCACATGCTGGACTTCAGTTCCCATAATCCCTAAGTCTTGGGTTGGTGGGAGTTGGGTGTTCAAAGGGGTATCACATGATACAAAATGGCAGAGAAACGTGTATCCCATTATTATGGGCAAGGATCAGGAGCCTGTGGCCCTGCAGGTGTTGCTGAACTCCAATTCCCATCCACCCCAGTCAGCCTAGTCAGCAGTCAGGGATGATGGGAACTGTGGTCAAAGAATATCTGGAGGACCACATGTTGCCCATCCCTGGGCTAATGAGTTGCAGCCCGCAGCTAAGAAAAGGATATAGATATGTTTTGCCCTTTAGAAAACAGGTGAGCAATCATTTTGCCTTGCCAGAGATGGGGATATTTGTAAAGCTGTCTTATAAGAGGAAGCATAATTGCAAGTTTCCACTTTAGATAGATGGGATTGTTATCATTGGAATTGCACTATTCTGTGAGGTTAGGCCAGGCTACTACTCTGTCATTGTAACAAGACAATACTTTACACCAAAAGGAAGCCTCAAACACAATTCTCTCATTGAAAGCTTATAAATGGTCGCTGAGGAAAAGCGTGGGCAAAGAAGCTTGGCGAATACCAACCAAATGGCCTGGATCTCACTCAAAATCGATATGCTTTTTCAGAAATTCCTTTGCTAATTCTACGAATTATGAAAATGACATTTGTATGGTGCAGCGAGACCAGTAAGAATGTAAGCAGAGTGCTGCTCTATCAGTCCAGCACCCCCCCCCCCATTTTTTTCAAACAGTTGACCACCACCTTGAACTCCACATACATTCAGTGCCATGACTTTACATCAATAATAATAATAATAATTTATACCCTGCCCATCTGGCTGGGATTCCCCAGGCACTCTGGGCTGCTCCCAACAGAATATTAAAAACACGATAAAACAATAAAAACGTCCGTAAACAGGGAAGTCTAAAAGTCAGATAGTTGTTTATTTCCTTGACATCTGGTGGGAGGGCGTTCCACAAGGCAGGCGCCACTACTGAGAAGGCCCTCTGCCTGGTTCCCTGTAACCTCACTTCTCGCAGTGAGGAAACCGCCAGAAGGCTCTTGGAGCTGGACCTCAGTGTCCGGCCTGAACATTGGGGGTGGAGATGCTTCTTCAGGTATACAGGACCAAGGCCATTTAGGGCTTTAAAGGTCAGCACCAACACTTTGAATTGTGCTCGGAAACGTACTGGGAGCCAATGTAGGTCTTTCAGGACCGGTGTTACATGGTCTTGGCGGCCACTCCCAGTCACCAGTCTTGCTGCCACATTCTGGATTACTTGTAGTTTATGGATGCTTTTTCTGCCTGTTGGAAAGAGATGCCAGCATGGATATAACTGAAATAAGTAACTTATTATAAGGTGGGGTGGGAGATCTCAGCCATGGAGCCCAAAAGATCCCTGCACGCCTTTTCATTTCACCCTCAGGACTCTCAATGGCCCTCCCCCACCTCCAAGTGTTTTGTTTGGCTGGAGTGTGTCATTAAAACCGCACAATGCCCTTTGCTTGACTGGATGAAGGATAGAGAAGGATGTTTGTGAGAGTCGAAATGCTCCTACTGTGCACAGGTAAGAGTAACACATTGCTTTGCCAACTTCTGCATCTAGTTCCACCTACCACTGGCATGTGGCCCTCACAAGGTTCCCCGGAAGGGAATGTGGTCCTCAGGCTAGAAATGGTTCTCCATCCCTGGAGAGAGGCTTTTGCTGAAACAAGCAGGGAAGCATGCAGGGCTGATCATTTACCATGCACGGAACAAACATTTACAGTGTTTTTATAAGGATCACCCCAGAGTGTAACCTTGCTGTGGATATCCCCTCCCTCCCTGCACTCTGCATATGTCATCCCATATGGCCTGGTGAGTCTCCTCCTAAGGATAACTATTTTTGGCTCACTTAATTTTGCTCCAGGCAGGATTTCGTATTTAGCTTCCATATGGCTGGTTTTGTTGTTCTCCAAACCAAAATTATACCGCAGCTGACATCATCATCGGCATTTTTCCTCTCTCTTTGTCCAAGACACCCCAAGGCATGAACTCAATTGGGATATAAGTTTCCCCTCCATAGAGTTTGCATTTTTGGCAGAACTGTGAGAAGCAGCTTCTTGTTGCTCATTGTTTGCTTGACACATTTAGGCTGAATGTGTTTGCTAAGAGTCTCGCGAACCAGATCAAGAGAGCTTTAAACTAAATCCTGAGGGGGAGGGAGACAATATTACAAATGGCAGGGGAACACCTGGTACTGGGGATAATAACATCATTGATGTACAGGAAATTGAGGTGGTGCTCCAAAAAACGGCTAACGGGCAGGAAACAACAAGAAGGAAGCAGCTGAAGGTAATGACTCATGGTTTCAGTTATCTCTATACTAATGTACAGAGTATGGGAAACAAGCAAGATGAATTTGACTTCTTAATATGGAATGGCAAATCTGACCTAATAGGCAGTACTGAAACTTGGTGGGATGAGACTCTTGATTGGAATGTAGAAATTGAGGGGTGTAACCTATTCAAAAGGAATAGATCAAACATGAAGGGAGGAGTAGCAGCATTATAAATAAAGGATGTGTACACTTCTGAAGAGATCCATGACAGCATGGCCCAGCCATTTCATTAAAAGCATTCAGTTCCCAAAAGCCTGTTGGAACAAGAAAATCAACAAGGAAGGAACAAGTCTAACTTCTCAAGGGAGGAAGATCCATAATCTGGGAGCAGTTACTGAGAAGGCCCTCTCCCACTACCCTATCAAGTGTGTCTGAGGGTGGCAGAATATGTAACTGAATGTTATCATAAGTCACCTTTGTAGGATGTATATCCTGAAAGGTGGATGTAGTTAGGGAGTCTGGAGCAGCTCCAATTACTAGATGCTACACAGCCAAAGGTGTCTGGGGTCACAAGGGGTTGAAGGCCTGTTTATATTTTTGCAGCAAAGTCCTAGTAGAGACTCTGTCTCCAGTGACCTAGAGCTGCCCAATCAGCATGAAAGAGAAACTTTTGAGCCACTGAGAAGGCATCTTCTCATGCTTTGTGCTGATTGGAGCAAATCAGAGTGAAACGGAAAAGAGTCAGCCACTGAGAATTGGTTCCTAGGGTCACTCTGGAGAAGGTGTGTGGGAAGAGCACTGAGGAGGAGCCAGTGTGGTATAGTGGTGAAGAGTGGTAGACTCGTAATCTGGTGAACTGGGTTCGCGTCTCCGCTCCTCCACATGTAACTGCTGGGTGACCTTGGGCTAGTCACACTTCTCTGAAGTCTCTCAGCCTCACTCACCTCACAGAGTGTTTGTTGTGGGGGTGGAAGGGAAAGGAGATTGTTAGCCGCTTTGAGACTCCTTCGGGTAGTGATAAAGCGGGATAGCAAATCCAAACAATAATAAATTTGTGTATGTTTATTCAAAACCTGCCAAGGAGTCCAGTTCATTTTGTTTTGGTTTTTTTAAGTAATTTGTAAAAAGTTCCCATTCTTCTTTAAAGTCACAGTTGTCCTTGTCTCGCAGTTTGTAAGTCAATAAAGCGGGATATCAAATCCAAACTCCTCCTCTTCTCCTCCTCCTCCTCCTCCTTTGTGCTGCAAACCTAAGCATCCAGGAACACTGAAAACCTGAGGTGTTTCAGTGTCCAAATTCTGTTACCTCCAAATATTAGATCTAGCTGAAAGGCAACTCATGGAGAGTTGCGCTGATCATTGCAATATAGCCTTAAGATTCTTATTATGTAATTTTAAGATTGTTGTATAATCTTAGAAGCTTGTAGAGTCTTAAAAGAGGGTGTGCCTGTGACTATTATGAAGGGACCCTACATTTCCAAATTTGGCACCAAACTACTGGACACAGCTGGGTGTAAACGCAGCTGTGCCAGAGGCAGCATTGCTTGGCTGGAAGAGCAGCCTGAAGATATCAAAGCAGCCCTCATCTGCATGGTAAGGTGATGATGGGGGGAGAGGGAAAAAAGGGAGGGGGGACAGAGGCAGACGCAACCTTAGCAGCAGCCAGCAACAATGGAACTATAAGGGGAATGTTACCTCAGTCTCAAAAGCAGCAAATAAAAGCTGAGTTGAAGCTGACTTAAGGCAGGGAAGGACTAAAATAGAGAGCTGTAAGTGGCAGAACTACACAGCTCTGGGCACTGGAAATACACTGTGGGGAGGGAAAGGGTCTGTAAAACTTTAGATGATTAAACCTGTACAGATATAAGCCTCACAAGAACCTTATACTGAGAAGAGTCTCAGACCGCCTTTGCAACAGATAAAGAGACCCACCAAGGGGAGATTTACACCATACAGTTATAGCGCTTCCATAGAATCATAGAATCATAGAATTGTAGAGTTGGAAGGGACCCCAAGGGTCATCTAGTCCAACCCCCTGCAATGCAGGAATCTTTTGCCCATGTGGGACTTGAAACCACAACCCTGAAATTTTATTTGTTTGTTTGTTTAATTTATATACTGCCTTATGCCTGCAGGTCTCAGGTGGTTCACAGAATAAAATCAAAATAAATATCACAAAATATAAAACCACGTAATCAAGACAACAACAACAACCCAATAGCCTCCCCCCCCCAAAAAAAACCACACACCACATTTTAAAAGAGCATAGGATTAAGAGATTAGGAGCATCATGCTTAACCGACAGAGCTATCCCGGCACATATAAAGCACATAGCTTCCTCAAAATAATCTCAGGAACTGCAGTTTGTGAAGGGTTGTAGCTCTGTGAGGGGAAAACTATACTTCCCAGGCTTTTTTGAGCAGTGTTTTTTAAATGTATGTTATGGATCTGCCCTTGGAGGGCCACATTTGCTTCTCAGGCCTAGGATTCCCCATTCCTGCTTTTCTTCATTTCATGCTCCTTGTGTGTGTGTCTCTCTCTGTGTATTCAGTGTGTCCCAGTCAGACTCTCTTGGAATCGCTTACTGTTTAAAATTTTGCTGCTGTTGTTGTTATGGCTAGCTTTAGAGAAGGAAACTAATTTCAGAAAGCAAGACAGTTTAACAGAAAAAGCCTGCAGCTATATATATATATATTTAAGCAGCAGATGTTCCTGTGCTTTGCCCAGCTGTAGAGTGTAGAATCGAATTCTCAAACCTGTACACTCGCCATGACGACTCTTTGCACTTGAAATGTTTTTTTTTCATTAATTGACCAAACCTATCCATTAAATGGTGTACCCCGATTTCTTTTTTTAGTAGTACTTCTGTAAAAAAAATGAAGATGGCAAATGCTTCCTGACTTCTTACAAACACACGCACAGCAGGAATGTCTCATCTAGGATCAAACAATAGCATCTGGTGTCATATTAAATCAGGGGTACAGAATCTCAGGCTTGGGGGCCATGTCTGGCCCTCCAGGCCTCTTTGTTTGGCCCTCTCAAGAAATGGTGTAGTGGTCTGGGGTTGTGGGTGGTCAAAGACCCCCCTGGAAAAGATTCTTCAACGCTTCCTTAAAGATTAGGTAAAGGACCCCTGGATGGTTAAGTCCAGTCAAAGGTGACTATGGGGTGTGGTGCTCATCTCGCTTTCAGGCTGAGGGAGTCGGCGTTTGTCCACAGACAGCTTCCCAGGTCATGTGGCCAACATGACTAAACCACTTCTGGCACAATGGAACACCGTGACGTAAAACAGAGCGCACGGAAATGCCGTTTACCTTCCCACCACAGTGGTACCTATTTATCTACTTGCACTGGCATGCTTTCGAACTGCTAGGTTGGCAGGAGCTGGGATAGAGCAATGGGAACTCACCCCGTCATGGGGATTCGAACTGCCGACCTTCTGATCGGGTGGCGCTGTGGTCTAAACCACTGAGCCTCTTGGGCCTTAAAGACTTGAGGTTGTTCTAGGTAGGTTGTTCTATGGCTGTTTTATGGCTATAGAGGTAAGCAGCAGTTCCTTGATTTGGGCCTGGAAGCAAATAGGCAACCAGGGCAGCCCCCTTAGGATCAGTGTAATATGATTACATCTGACTACACCTGTGGACTTTCTAGCCACTGCATTCTGCACTAGTTAAAGTCTCTATGTCATCTTCAAGGGCAGGCCCATGTACTGCAGTAGTCCAGCTGGGAGGTTACCACAGCATGGAATACAGCAGCTATCCTTAACCAGGATAAATAAAACTCCAGGACTGCTGGAGTTTAAACATTATCAAGTTGATATTATCAGAGTGCAGAAGTCAGGTTTCAGGAAGGCTATGGGGAATCTATTAATAAGTAGGAAATCTATTAACAAAGGTAATTTATTATCATACCTGAGAGAATTGTTATTATTATTATTTCCAAGATGAGCTTTAAAAAGCAATTAACCGCCAAAGTACCTTGGAAAGGTTGTTAGCCCCATGTGTCAAAAGCTTGGCTGCCTTCAGCCAGAATTACCACCCTGTTCAGCTGAAACTTTTATGTGTTTATTTAGACCATTTGGACACTTCTTAATATATATAAAATATCTCCATGTGGTGCGCAGAAAACTTAAAACAACAGCTATCACAAAAACGCACAATGTAACCATCATTAAAAATTGCTAACAAAATGTGTACAGATAGAAGTTCCCCCTTCCTGGTGGCTCATCTCCTCACCTATCAGCCTCCCAGCTCTCACCCAGAGCCCAAGTATTATGCACACAATGCACACTCTGATGCCACCTTAAACAGTCAGGGCTTCCCCCTAAGAATTATGGGAACTGTAGTTTGTGATGGTGCTGAGTGTTGTTAGGAGACCCATATACTCCTCCCAGAGCTACATGCCCCAGAGTTGCCTAGGAAGAGGGGTTGATAGTTAAACCACTCGGAGCTGTACGATATGCAACAAAACAAATAAGGAAGTATTCTCAAACGTGACCTCAGTTGTAGAACTTGACCACTGCAATCCAAAGCAGAAACTAAGGGTTCGGCTACACTTCTGCTTCTCCTGTGCCTAGAAAACATGGGTCTGAGGCTTTTCTCTTCTCCCATGCTTTTGAGGCATGAGTCGTTTGACCCACCACTTCCCCCCAGGAAAACCCACTGTTTACTGCTGAATGTGAACAAATATCAAGCCACAGAGAAACCAATTGACATTTGTTCCAATTCAGGGGTAAGCAGTGGGCTTTCCTGGGGGGAACTGGCAAGACAAGTGTGGACAAGCACTAAGAGATAATGCTTTGGATCCTAAAATAAGATAGCTGCAGGAAGTTCACAGGAGGAAAGTTTCTCATCCCCTCCATCAGCTGCTGATATAAGCAAGGAACAGGCATAGATCCTCACAGGAGAAGTCCTCTGGCTTCATAAGGCAATACAAAACCAGGAGGATATGGGGCCTCTTTTTTGTTCCAAGACCTTCCAGCTTCTGCAATTGGATTTTAGTCTGAAAAACTCAGAGGAAGTGTGGGTGAACGGAGGGGAAAGATGCAAGTAGGCACAAATATTGATATGGCACAACTTAATTGCTGGTCACCAGGCACGTCTGTTAAGGCACCAGACTTAGCTTTTAATTTCCCAGCTTTGTGGAACTTGAGCCAACGTGAGACAGCCTTAACTCTGGTCTTAATCCAGAAGGGATTTTTGGTGATTGAATGTACTAAAGGCTAAACTTGAAGGATTGCATGGGATATCCCTAAACAGTCTCCTGGATATTAAAATGAACCATGGAGGTTGTGATGGAAATGTGTGTGAGAGAACTTAACTTTATCCCTTTCCTGGCACTTATTTGATCAAAGCCCACTGCTTTGCTTCTTTCCTGCTGGGGACAAGGGGAGAAGGAGGGTTCCTGTATCTCATCTGTGGCCTTCCAGATGTTGTTGTACTCCAACATCATTACAGCCAGCATAGCCAGTAATCAAGAATGATGCGAGTTGGAGTCTAGGAACAAATGGAGAGCCACAGGTTCCCCATCCACCCTGTATTTTTATTTTTATTTGTTGTACATATACTCCACATTTTCTCCGAGGAGCTCAAGGGGGCATACATAATACATAATTTTCTCCCTCCCCCAGTTAATCCCCACAACCACCCTGTGAGGTAGGTTAGATTAAGAGCCAGTGATTGGCGCAAGGATATCCAGTGAGCTTTGTGGCTGAGTGAGGATTCGAACTCTAGTCTCCCAGGTCCTAGTCTGACACTCTAACCACTACACTACACTGGCTCTTTTTCCTTATACAGAGGAAAGAATAATTCTGAGCAAAGGAAGGCGGAAAGGGTTAAGCGGCGCCTTCCTCAACCCACACGCCATTCCTCTTCTCAAACTGGCATCTTACCAGTTAAAAATGAGAAAATATGCAGGAGTTTATAACATCACCTGCAAATCCTGAATAAGGCAGCTGCTGCTATGGAGACCAGGCTGTCTGAGGTCACCACTAATCAGCAAAGGTTACCAACACAGAGAGAAAAGTTCCCCGTGAACTTGAAAGTTTCTTTAATTATTCTCCACTTTCATTGTCGTCGTCCCCCTTCCATTCTTTTAATCTTCCCTACTGATGTAGCGGGTGGCACGAAAGTCTTTAAAAAGTCTAAGGGTCACATGTGTGGCTGCCATGCTGATTGCGAAGAAAACTATGTTCTTAAAGAAGTTTGATTCGCACAAGATCTGAAGACTGCTCAGAAACAGCAGAGGAGCTATTTTCTAGGGTATTCAAATGGAACTTGCTTCTTCCTTGTTGAAACCGTAACCTGTGTTATACTCTGGTTTCTCTTCAGATCCTATAAGCCCTTCACCAAAACCCCCAGTGTGTATTGAAATAAAAATTAATATTATTATTTTTTAAATTGCTAGCTGACCTCCACCCAATTTGAAATTATCACAGAGAAACCCATTTCTGTAAAAGCAGGACATCGCCACCTCTTGCTTGGTTGCGCACCCAAGTGTGCTTCCTAAGTGCAGTCTTAAGTGAGCACTTTGAGGTCTGCCCTTTTTTGTACATACAACATGCATCCTTTAGCTCAGTAGTCTTCGAACTTTCCAGAGCCAGGACCCAAACATGCATTCAAGGACCCAGTTCTTATTCTTTTACCATATGGGGGGGTGTATAGATGCTAGAAGAGGATATATTTATCAGATCTTATCCTTTCTTCCTCACATATGTGGGTTCAGCAGAGTGCACCCCTTTGCATCTTAAAAGGGAAGCTTAGATTGGCTAATTTTAACCTTTTCATTTAAGTAATCCAGGATGCTTTGAGGCAGGTTGAATTCTCCTGGTATTGCACTTCCGGGGTGGCGCCATCGGTAATGGCGGATTCCCTCTGATCTGGAGGGACCAGCTTCACGGAAAACGGGTCTTTCCCGCTACGGCGAAGCGGGGACCCTTTCAAAAATCACAGGCGGATGAAGCCTGTGACCATGGGACTCAGCGGGCACCTTTAGCGCCCCCCCAACCCGTAAAGGAACCCACTTACGGGCTCCGGAGCAAAGAGGGGGAAGTGGCGCGGTGCTGAGAGTCAACTGCTTCTTCCGTGGAGTGAAGCCGCACAGCCGTTGCCGGAGAGCGCTGCCTTTTTCCTGGGACAATTGGGCTTTTAAAACAATTACCCGTGAGTACTTTAATTTCGGACAATTGGACTTTAAATAATGACCTGCGAGTAGAAAGGAAAATTGGACTAAGAAATTCATCTCAATTTGGCACTAAACAGGAAGTCAGCCTTCCGTTTCTTGTAGATAGATTAAAGCAAAGACATGGCAAACTAGAGTTCAGAAAATCGCTTGTAAAGGATTAACTTTCACCATTTAAAATTGTTGAACCCCCTTCGGAAGCAGGAGAAGAGGGGGGATTTTTTTTGGACTGTTTAAGCCTGCAGAAGAGAGTGTAAAGCAAAGTAATTTTCCACCATCTTGATCCTGGGAGCGGGGTGTCAGGACTGACGTTTATTGGGAAGCTCATTGACCAGAGACAAACGTCTTTGACAGATAGTTAAAAGAAGAGAAACATAGTGATTCCATTGTTCTCCTTCGCATTTTAAAGGAACAAATATTGACAAAATATCTGAAAAAGGAAACTTTGTTGCTAGATCTGCCTTTAAAAGAAAAGAACAAATAGAAGTTCTTCCCCTAGAGGGAGCCTGTGAAACTGTTACTAAATCTGAATCGGGGAGCTCTGCAGCTGCAACAGATTACGATCATGGGAATAGACTTCTGACCTTGCAGAACAATGTATCCAGAAGCTCTGGTGCGTGCTTTCTGCAAAACAAGTGCCCTACTGGAACAGCTACATGAGAAGACGGACTTGATGAATGCTGCGATCAAAAATTTTGGACAGGTAGTGGGAAACTATATAGAGCCCACCCAGGAATCAAATCAGGAGTGTGCTCTGACAGATCAATGAGGGAAGAGGATGTTGCTGAACCTCGGGCGCCAGAGATGGAGGGAGCTGTGGCGCAGCAGGAACATGAGTTCTTGGATCTGACAAATGAACTTGGAAAAAGCCAGATTTGGAAAGATAAAGTTTGGTTTGGTTTGGAAATGGGGGGTTGGATAGACCCCCCTATGCAGGGATGTTTGGACTTTTCAAGTCTGGCAATGGGCCGTAAGATGTTTGGGGTTGTGGGGGCTCTTAATTCTGGAGGGACTTTGAAACATGTTTTTAAATACCACATGGAATTTAGTGTGGAATATGGAAAAGGGACTGATTTGTCGAGAAGGGTCAAAAACACTGTCAAGTTGGAGTTCCCACGAGTGAAAGGAGCAGGAGACAAAGTAAAGTACAGGTATAAATATGAAGAAGAGCCGCGGAAGAGACATGGAAGAGATTTAAGGGCCTCGGACATAAGATTACCAGGTTAATGTGCTAGATTGATGGGATAGAAAGGACTGACAAAACCCGGGACCAGGAGGAAGAGACGCTGGATGAAGATTGGAAGAAAAAATTTTTTTATTAGGATTGCTTTATAAAATTGATAAATGTTAGAAAAATGTTGGAACGAAATCATCTGGCTTTAGCAAAAATGTTAAAAGAATTATGTAAGAATATGTTATGGTTATGAGAAATTGGTATAAATAAGATTTAAGTTTCAAGTTTTAGGGTCTTTTATCGTAAGATAAGGTTAAAATAGATTAAGGTAATGTAATGACAGAATATTATGAAAAATGGAAAGGATTTGCTGTGACAATTAACAACTAGGATACAAAAAAAGGGAGGAGTGAGGAGGTCAAAGAAAGAAGGTAATGACAGTTAAGGATTTGAGAATATTGGATTTGTTTTTTAAATGTTTGTGGCTTATTTTTGCTTTTTGATTGTGTTGTGTTACGTGCTTTGTTCTTATTTTTTTGATTTTGATTTTTATCAATTTATATTGTTTGATTGTGGTTTGTTTTTCTTCTGTTTTTTTCTTTTTCCTTTTCCTTTTTGCTTTTTCTGTAATTCTAAAATTCTTAATAAATATCATTTAAAAAAAAAAGAATTCTCCTGGTATTTTCCCCTTCTCTCCCTCTTTAAAACAATACTAACACAAAGAATCTTGTAAAAGGTAAAAACAACATTTTCTCACCCAGTGTTTTTTGTTGAAGCATAACAAATAATGGCAACTTTGCTCAGGCAGGCTTAAAATGGTAATCCAGATACAAATCCATACTTTAGTCTGGCTTAAAATGGCGTCTGAGCAATGGAACTCAGACATGCAGATGTTCTCACATTTCTGCAATGAGAGCAAAGAGCAAAAGATGAAGTACCTGGTCAGATGAGGAGATTATGCAGGGGCCTGCAAACTTTTTCAGCAGGGGGCCAGTCCACTGTCCCTCAGACCTTGTGGAGGGCTGGACTTTTTTTTAACGAACGAATTCCTATGCCCCACAAATAACCCAGAGATGCATTTTAAATAAAATGAGACATTCTACTCATGTAAAAACACGCTGATTCCCGGACCATCCACAGGCCGGATTTAGAAGGCGATTGGGCCAGATCCAGCCCAGATTTGCCTACCCATGGCAAAGCGGGAGTGTCTCTCAGAGTTCTTTCTAGCAAAATTACAGGAAAGCTATCTGAGCTTCAGCTCCTATCATCCAGCAAACATGCATTTTTGGATTGCCGGCATTGTAAATATCCCACATCCCATATATTTGCATGGTGGTAGTGCTCCGGTTGCAACACACCTTGGGTTAGGCAGTGACTCAGTCATGGTTCTCAACCCACCTGTTCGAAACCAGTGCTCTAGTTACTGCCAAATGCTTGGGAAATCTGCAATGGATTCATCAGCTGAATCATAGATCTGCAGAGTTAGAAGAGATCCTGGGGGGTCATCTGGTCCAACCCCCTGTGATGCAGGAATCTTTTTGCCCAACGTGGGGCTCGAACCAGCAACCGAGTCACATTCTCTACCAACTGAACTACCTTTGGGCTGTCTGGTTCCCAGAATGTCCTTGCTGTATAGGTTGTATATAGGTTGGGCTGCATAGTTTGGTCTCTTAATTGAGTCACTGGCTCTGCCTCCTTCTTAGGATGCAGTGCAATTCCAGTACAGTGGTACCTCAGGTTAAGTACTTAATTCGTTCTGGAGGTCCGTTCTTAACCTGAAACTGTTCTTAACCTGAAGCACCACTTTAGCTAATGGGGCCTCCTGCTGCCGCTGGCCGCTGGAGCACGATTTCTGTTCTCATCCTGAAGCAAAGTTCTTAACCTGAGGCACTATTTCTGGGTTAGCGGAGTCTGTAACCTGAAGCGTATGTAACCTGAAGCGTATGTAACCCGAGGTACCACTGTATTTCCTAAGCTATCGATCTACAAGCCAGAAGCACACATCACTGGGTACCAAGGTTGGATTAACCATCAAACTATGTAATAATGCTATAGCCTTAAGCCCTTCTGTTTTTAGGCACTCAGTTTCCCAGCTCAGCTCTGAACCTCGTTGGGTGACTTGGCCCGGTCACCTTCTCTTAGCCTTAACTTTCTTTCTTGCAGAATTGTTTACATGAAGATGGGGAAGAAGGAAAATGTAGGGTTGTAGCGATGCCATCTTGAGCCCTTTGACATTGTTCATGTCAAATGGATCCATTGGTCATGAATACCAATGGATTACAATTTGGCAGTGGAATGGTCTCCCTAGGAACGTGATGGATTCCTCTTCACTGGAGGTTTCAAAGCATAGTTTGGATGGCCATTTGTCATGGATTCTTTAGCTTTGCTTTCTGCATTGCAGGGGCTTGGACTAGATGACCCTGGTATCCTCTCCAACTCTACGATTCTACTCATCTGTGAAAGCTGGACTATGACCTGGAAGACTCAGATCCTCACTCAGGCATGAAACTCACTGGATCACCTTTGGGTAGTCTTTGCCTAACCCACCTTGCAGGGTTATTGTGAACATAAAATGGGCAGGGGAAGACTATCTGAGATTCTTCAAAATTCACAAACACCTCTGAATTTTGCAATGCTGTCCTCCAACCAAACAGTATATACAAAATACACACATTATGGGGAAATCTTCATTAATATGCATCTATTTGTGAAAATAACATACAAAAATGCATTATATTAGGAGAAATTGCTTTCAAACCTGTTTATATTAGGCAAAATTGCATACGAAGATATGCAATTAAAAAATTGTGATGAATTTCCATAAGGATTTTTTTAAAAAAATAATAAATAAAAATTTATTTACACAAATTCATAAACTGATGTGGAAATGCGGAAAACTGAAGACTGGAAAAATGAGAAACAGAGTGAAATTGAAATTGACAGATTCTGCCTCCCTTTTCTTTTAAAGCATTTCCTCACTCAACACCTCTCAAGTCTCCTGCCTGTCACCCACTGCCCAAACAAACTCACAGGTCATTCCAAAATTGCTCACAACAAGGAAAGTCGCCTTAAGCACCCAAGTTTATCACTCTAGGATTTAACCTCATAGTGTGACCATGAGTCAGCCATGGTTTTAGGTAGACTATCTGCAAGCCACTTGTCCCAAATTGGCCAGTGTTCTGTGGACCATTGTGAAGAGGAAGCAGATCTTTGGCCCACCAGCTTCTCCACATTAATATTCTCTGGACATCACTTGGAAGTCTTTAGTTGTAAAACCAGACTTGGGAGGGAGAGGGTGTCAAATGCTAATGCAATTTATAAAATCAAGAGTCAAAGCAAACCTTATTCTTCTGTGCACATGGGGAGTAAAAGCTGCTCAGTAAATCAAAGACTTAATTTCACATGAGCCCATGCTGCACACGTTATGCTTGACACTTGTAATTAATGCTTGCCAGTCAGCAATATCTCCTCTGGCGGACGCGTCAACGCCCGGCTGCCCCCCCCCCCACTTCAGCAGAGTTTCCTGTAGGATTTATGATATATTTCTCCTCTCGTAAAAGCCACTGCTTTGCGGCAGGAGTATTATCAAACACCGATTTAGATGGCTGCCTCTTCTTAGTCAATCTGTCCACATTTGCATGCCAGATGTGTGCGTCATCAAAAAAACCTAATGTAGCATTCAGAAAGCTGGTTCTGAGTGTAGGACACAATACCCAGAATGCATGTTTAATGTACAAAAAAAAAGAGGGAGAACAGAACGGGGGACAGATTTTCCCCTCCCCCTATAATTTAAACGGCAGTCTCCTTGTGATATTTGCCCAAAATAGTGATCTGTGCTTGGTTTAGATCGGGTGGGATGGTGGAGAGTCGGTATTTTGCCATTTTCTACATGGTGTTTGGACACCAACGATGAAACCAGGCTGAGGATTTGCCCTTGTGGGGAAAGTGGAAGGCAAGATCTCCAAGGGAGAGGGAGTCTTCCAGGTGCCTTCTCCTCCATTCCCGATGTGGCTCACGTCGGCGGTTAGATTAAAGCATGAGCTGGCAATAAAGTAGGATTTTAAAGCAATTACTTGCCAAGGTTTTGACATTAAAATGACAAACGGCCAATACCATCCTCTCATTCCGAGCAAGTTTTATTTTTAATGCAGAGATGTCTGGGGGTAATAGCTGGTCAGGACGAACCTCAGCAAAGCCACTCACAGAGGGAGGGAGTTTATAGGGATGCAGTCGCTGTACAGCCTGGAGAGGGAACCTCAATTACTGCTGATGGTGAGGGATTCCCAACTCCCACAATCCCTGATCAAGTGGAGGGGGCTGGAATTGATGGGAGCTGGAGTCCCACAACATCTGGAGAACCACGCATTCTCCACCTTTGCCATACAGGACTCCTTTGTTCCACTTGTGGAGTCAGTGTGGTGGAGTGGTTGGAGCAGGCATCCCCGACCTGCGGCCCTCCAGATGTTTTGGCCTACAACTCCCATGATCCCTAGCTAACAGGACCAGTGGTCAGGGATGATGGGAATTGCAGTCCAAAACATCTGGAGGACCGAAGGTTGGGGATGCCTGGGTTGGAGTGTCAGAGCAGAAGTGACACTAACAAAATGAATTTCAGTAGGGACAAATGTAAGTCTCTGCACTTGGGCAGGAAGAACAAGCTGCACAAATGTAAGATGGGAGACACCTGGCTGACCAGCAGTACATGTGAAAAGGATCTAGAGGTCTTGGTGGACCACGAGCTTAACATGAGTGATGCAGCAGCAAAAAAGCTGATGCTATTCCAGGCTTCATCAACAGACATATACCGTCCAGATGAAGGGAAGTAATAGTACCACTCTATTTGGCCTTGGTCAGACCACACCTGGAATACCATGTCCAGTTCTCAAATCCTCCAGAAAAGCAATCTCTCAAAGGATCTGTTGATGGCATTTTACCATTGTACTGTTGAGAGTGTATTAACTTATGGTCTGTGTGTGTGGTTTGAGAGATGCACGGTCAGGGGGGAAAACAATGCTGTCCAGGATTATAAAGACTGCGGAGAGAATAATTGGGTGCACTCTTCCCACCTTGGATCAAATCTATGCTTCCAAGTGCCATAAGGAAGCTGCAGAGATAGCGCAGGATAGTGCGCACCCCGGAAATGATCTCTTTCAGCTTCTGCCTTCTGGAAGAAGGTACAGGGTTATAAAGACTAGGACTAACAGTTTCTATCCAAATGTGATTTTAGTTTTAAATGCAGTGTAAGGAGTCTCTATGGGAGTATATTGTATTTAAAAATGGGGTATCAGAGTTTTTAGGGGGCTAACCAGGTTGGGATAGCTGGGATAGCAGGCTTGTTGGTTTCTGAATGTTTTATGTAGATTTTTTTTCAATTTCATATGGGACAATGACAATAAAGATTATTGTATCGAATGGTTCGAGGATCTGGCTATGTTTATCTCAGGAAATTGAGAGGAGATATGATAGCCATCTTCAAATATCTCAAGTGTTGTCACATGGAATCATAGAGTTGGGAGGTACCCCAAGGGCCAACCCCCTGCAATGCAGGAATCTCAACTAAAATATCCATGACAGACGGCCATCCAACATCAACTTAAAAACCTCCAAGGAAGGAGAGTGCACAACCTCCTGAGGGAGTCCGTCCACTGTCAAACAGCTCTTAGTGTCAGAAAATTCTTTCTGATGTTTAGTCGGAATCTCCTTTCTTGTAACTTGAAGCCGTTGGTTCAAATCCTATCCCCCAGAGCAGGAGGAAACAAACTTCATCTATCTTCCATGTGACAGCCCTTGAGATATTTGAAGATTGGCATCACATCTTCTCTCAGTCTCCTCTTTTCCAGGCTAAACATACCCAGCTCCTTCAATCGCTCCTCATAAAGAAGATGGAAGAAGCTCCTTTTCTCTTCTCTGAAGGGTAGAACTCGAACCAACAGCTTCAAGTAACAAGAAAGGAGATTCCAACTAAACAAAGATCTGTTTGACAGTGGAACGGACTCCCTACCAAATGCTCAGGGACAGTGGGAGTTGTGCTCCAACAACCCCTGGAGAATCAGGGATTCCTGGCTCCTGATCTATGACATTGGCCATTATCTACTGATGGATTTCCAAACTGAAGAAATCTGTTTCTAAGCCCCTTTCCCCCCAAATTATTCTCCATTCCTACTCTTGTCAATAGCAGCTAAGCGGAGATCAATGATGGGGAACCTTTTTCAGTCTGAGGGCCACGTTTGCTTCTGGGGGGCCACAGGACAGTGATACGTGGAGCCAGAGGCAAATATTGAGCAAAGTCACAAATGTTACTTTTGTACCTTTGTACAATAGGCCAGTTCTTACACACACACCCCTTTGTATCTTTCATTCAGACAAGCAAGAGGCATTCTCAGAGTTCAAGGACACATTGCACCCAAGTAGAAGCATGTGGGTGCAAAAGAGGGTGTGGCCTGGGGGAGAGTTTGGAGGGCCATGTTCCATCCTTGGCTGTGGGGTCCTCCACTTCTGGCATAGATTTAAGGTAGGTTTGGGGATCTCATTTTCATTCAAACAACAGCATTCGCTTTCTCTTACGAACAAGTGGCACTAAAGAAAGGGAATACGAATCATGTGAAGGAAAAAGAATATAAAAACAAAAGAGAAAGGAAGGCTCTCTGAAGAGCATCTATTGATGGTTATTATGAACAACCAATCTTTATGATAGCTGTAATTAAAGGCCTCTGTGACAACCCACAGCAGAGCACATTGTAACCACGTACAAAAAAACCCCCTGATAGATGAGCCATGGAGCTCCTTCTCAGGTCTTAAAATATGGCACCGCACTGTGAAAGCTAACATTTTGGTGCATTGCTGACATATTTCCAAATATTAAATGTGTCTCAAGTACACTGCTATTTTTTCATGGCTAATTATCTCCCGGGCACTTTATTGCAGCAGGAGACGGCAAATTCACATGACATCAGCTATTAGTATGAGAAGAGTGAATTAATATTCTCTTCCTCGGGACAAGTCACAACCGCTTTAGCATCCCTGCCGAATCTTCGCTCCGCTTTCTTCATCAGAAGCAAAGGAATCGGAGCAAGCTTTTTCTACCGATGGCAGACAGGGGAGAGAGCTGTTTTATACTTGAGTCAGCTCATCAACCCATCTAGTGAGGAACCTGTGGACCTCCAGATGTTCTTGGACTACGGTTCCCATAGTCCTTGAGTGCTGTCCATGTTGGCTGGGTCTAATGGAACACCTGGAGGACCTCCCTGGCCTACAGCTCCTCCAAAGGACTTGTTCAATGAGGATTCACCCTTATTTGCTTGCACAAAGCCTACACATAGATTAGAAGGTATCGGGTCTTTATTTAACCTGCGTTCTCATCTGTTTGCGGGGGGGGGGGGGGTTACATGACAAAATACCTGGGATCAAAACAGCCATAGAAATCAACCCATTCTGCTTCAACTGTTTGTGCAACCAATATTTAACCATCACTGCCTGAATAAAATCTCGGCCACCACTGAATTGTTCAGGTTTGCAGGGCCAGATAGGTTGATAGGATTAAGTCACTGCTGGATCACATTGCGAAAAAAAGCTCCATTTATTTTTACCATATCACAGACCCAAGTGGCAAAGTAGCTGTTCAGTGTCATCATTAACAGGTCATTGATCCGATTATCTGCCTTTACACTTTGATTCAAATCTGCAGCCTTATTATCACCTTTGCGACAGAAAACAGATTTCCAGTTGATTTCAGAAATGGTTTGGTTGCCCCCTGAAAAAGGCTCAGGTAAATGAGATCAAACATCCCTCTGGATTTATTGCATTTATATTCTGCTGCCAGTCAGTGTAGACAGTACTGAGCTAGATGGACCAATGGTCTGACTTGGTATAAGGGCAGCTTCCCCTGTTTAAATTACAGTAACAGTTTTCAAATTGGCACCATATCTACATATATTAACATATGGAATTTTATGCAAATCTATCTGATCCTCTTTTCCCAGCAATGCCCGAGTGGCCTCCATTATGAGCCAGCATTGGTAGCCACAGGAGACTTCAGAGTCTAGCTGTGCAGGTCCCTAAAGAAGCCCATAATAAAAACAAATAAAAGCATTTGACAAGAATCTTGTCCCATATTTCTGCACTTAAGAAGAAAATGGAGGAGTTGGAAATCAAGGCTTTTTTAATGCAGTTTCATTTACAAACAAAAGCAATGTTTTCTTCCAGACACTTCACATCTCCTCAGATTTAGAACTTGAAGTAGAAAACGATCCTTTGGCATGATGAGTGTGAGCTGCTTTATAAGGGGAGGCTGAACGGCAAAACTATTTTTGCAGAATACAGAAGGAGAAAAGGTTTCTGCTCCGAAGTGCATTAAGAAGAAAAGGTCCACTCCTCCGTCTGAGCTTCTCTGTACTTAGGGCAAATTGCAGTGACCATTCTGAGCACCTAAGTGCTACTTAATGGTCTGGGGATTTGAGCACTGGACCACACAGGGCTTTTGAAAAGGCACAAAGCATGGAAGCAAACACAATGGCCACGGTGACCTGGCTGTACCCAGGAAACGAAAAGAGCAAAATCTTCTTTGCTTGACCCACTTTTCTTTCTGTTATCAACATAAACTCTTTTCAGGGAAGGGGATATATGCAATTGCTAAATTGCATCTTTGTAAAAGAAGGAAAAGTCTGTAGGTCTAATCTGTTCAGCAAATTTTCTAACTTCTCACATTAGCAATCTGTTACTGCATTGATTTAGAAAGGGGGTGGGGAATGACCCAGAGTCTCCCTGGCTGCAGCCATCAGCCCAAGAAAGAGATGCTTCTTTGAGGAAGGGCCACAGATTATTGGGCGAGTATAGACCCTGCAGGGACGCGGGTGGCACTGTGGGTTAAACCACAGAGCCTAGGACCTGCCGATCAGAAGGTCGGTGGTTCGAATCCCTGCGACAGGGTGAGCTCCTGTTGCTCGGTCCCTGCTCCTGCCAACCTAGCAGTTCGAAAGCACGTCAAAGTGCAAGTAGATAAATAGGTACCGCTCATGCCAAGGGGTCAACCCACAGTCCTGCCCATGGGTCAAAAAAGGAGCCGCTTCATGGAACCTCTTCCTCCATCTCTACCAGACAGCTCTGACAGTCTGAAAGTTTTTCCTACAGTTTAATTGGAACCTCCTTTTTTGTGATTTGAATCCATTGGTTTGGGTCCTACGCTCTGGAGCAGCAGAAAACAAGTTTGCTCCATCTTCCATGTGATATTTGAAGATGGCTATCATATCGCATCTTAGTCTACTCTTCTCTAGGCTAGACATACCCAGCTCCTTCAACCATTCCTCATAAGGCTTGGTTTCCAGGCATCATATTTTCCACCCGCCTCTGCACATGTTCCAGCTTGTCAATACCCTTCTTAAACGTCTAAGATTTTTGAGAAAATTGTCAAGACCATTGAAAAACGATGATGAAAATATCACTTCCTGGTGACTTCTTCCACCCATCCACTTGAAAAGTGATTATGTGAGCCAAGCCTAAGATAGATATGATCTGAGTTATGCCAACAACCTGATCAAATATTTTTTATTTTTTAAAACCCTCTAAAACAAAGAGCATGGATAATGAAATGCAAGGCACTGACAATCAATACCTTAGATACATTATTCATTTCATTGTGGTATTGATATTCTGCAGTTAATTTGCAATCTCCCCTGTTCATTTTACACTACATAGAATTTTATGTGGTTTTCTTTTCCTGTAACACTTCATTTAAACTGGGAGGTTAACTTCCTGCAGTATAAAATAGCAATGTAAATATGAGAGAGGCCAGCACACCAGTGATCACCATCAATCCTGTCGTTGCAATTACTGTTTCCATAACAAATGTGAAAGGCCAATTAAAGTTAGCTTATTGACCATCCAAGCCTGGACGGTGTTTCATACCTGGTATCAAATTCTCAGATGATCTGCCCCAGCCTGCCTCCTTGACCCTCTTCCCATTTTTTGACTTTTCATCTAAGATGAGTTAGCGACTGTTGACGGAGGCTAGTCAGGATTCTAAGGAGGAGGAAACCGATGGGGAATGCCACTTTTGGACTAGTTGTTAGAAAGCAGGCAGGTGGGGGGCTAGCTGAAGGCAGGCTGAGTTGGTGCGACAATGCCCCATTGGTGCTAATGGACCAGACTCCACTGTTGCAAAGGCTGCTCCATTTGTATCAACAAGAGTTGTTGGGATTTTTGACTACATGACATTCTGTGCAGCTTCACATAGAGTCAATTAAGCATTGGCTAAAAGCCAAAGATGACTGAGCAGAGAGGAGTTATTCTGCCTAGAGATATGAGACCTTGGATACAGCTCCACCATTGGTTGATGACTTATGACCTAACTGACTGGATAGTTTGTTGGTCAGTGTGGTGTTCTGAGAGAGTGAGAGTCGTTTGGAGTTTGTTAAGAGAGAGCCAGTTAAGATCCGTATCTGTTCTTGTATATAGTAACTTGTAGAGTCTGCTGTAAATAATAAACACCTCTAAGTAACCAAGTTACTAGTAGCGGTGTCTGATTCTTGCTTCGTCCATCCTGCCTGCAACTGATTGCTTTCTGGAACTCTGCGTATGCTCTGCTAAGGTCTAGCTAAGGTCCTGCAACAGGTCAAAGTTGCAAAATACCAAGAAGAGTAGTACAGTGGTACCTCAGGTTACATATGCTTCAGGTTACAGACTCTGCTAACCCAGAAATAGTACCTCGGGTTAAGAACTTTGCTTCAGGATGAGAACAGAAATCATGCTCCGGTGGTGCGGCGGCAGCGGGAGGCCCCATTAGCTAAAGTGGTGCTTCAGGTTAAGAACAGTTTCAGGTTTAGAACGGGCCTCCAGAACGAATTAAGTTCTTAACCTGAGGTACCACTATAGTTGTATGACTCTTTCAGCCATGCTTCTGTCACATGGAAGATGCAGCAGGCTTGTTTTCTGCAGCTCCAGAGGGTAGGGTTCAAATTGCAAGTAAGGAAATTCTGACTAAACATTCAGAAGAACTTTCTGATGATAAGAACTGTTTTGACTGTAGAACGGGCTACATCAGAAGGTGGTGGACTCTCCTTCTCTGGAGGTTCTAAAGCAGAAGTTGGGTGGCCATCTGTCAGGGATTCTTTAGCACTGATTGCTGCATTGCAGATTCTAAGGAGGAGGAAACCTACGGGACCGCCTCTCCTGGTATGTCACACGGAGGACCTTACGGTCTTCAAACAAAAACATCTTGGAGGTCCCGGGCCATAGGCTGGCCTCAACAGAGCCAGGGCACTTTTGGCTGTGGCCCCGATCTGGTGGAACGCTCTGTCACAAGAGACTAGGGCCCTGCGGGACTTGACATCTTTCCGCAGGGCCTGCAAGACAGAGCTGTTCCACCAGGCCTTTGGCAAGGCACAGTCTGACCCCCTCCTTTGGTAATCCTCACAGAACTCTAGCCCAATGGTTGCCATTAATTTGATTTTGAATTGATTTTAAAATGAATTGATTTTAGAATGCTGTGTTACTTTTATTGTTGTTAGCCGCTCTGAGCCCGGCTTCAGCTGGGGAGGGCAGGATATAAATAAAAATTTATTATTATTATTATTATTATTATTATTATTATTATTATTATTAGGTTTTAGATGTGATGGCCCTTAGGCTCCCTTCCAGCTCTACAGTTCTATGATTCTTTGGCCCTCTCTTCAGTTGCCTATGCTCTGATGGCAAGTTGAAAAGGTGTTCCTGCATTGAGTCCCATGAGCTGTTGACAGGTGAAGAAAGTGCAAGCATATTCAGCAATCTTCAGCCTATCGACTCTGGATGCTGCAAAACAGATTACCTGATAACTCACAGGACACCAAAGTGCACTAGCAACTACCAAGGTAACAATGTTCCAGTGGAGAGGCACCCCATGGTGAACAGATGTGTGGTTCTGCTTTTGAACAGATTGAATGGATAAGTGGCTGGTTAAACGCATCTTCGTGTGTGTGTGTGTGTGTGTGTGTGTGTGTGTCTGCCGGTCTGTGAAATCAAGAGTGGTCATGTTTGCTGCTTAACAGAGGAGCACTAAGCCCCTGCAGTTATAGATTTTAGTACCTCTAGGAAGCACACTAAGACAGAACATGCTATGAGGCTAAAATCAAATAACATTCTTTTTATTATGATGCAAACGCAAGTTTCAGCCCCTTTTCAACATGCAATTAAAGGGCAGAGCAGATGGCAGCTCAGCAGATGAAAAGCTTGTAACCACTAAAAGGAACTTATCATGCTAAATAAATTGTTCATTGTTTTACACGGGATCGGATAACTTTAACCAGGTCTAGAGCTCTATTAACATTTATTACCAGCCAATGAGATCCCAGCGAAGGGGCAAGAAGTGCCTTCTGGAAATAATTAGGGGCATGTTCTTGTTAGGGAGGCTGTATTGTGTTAGCAATCATCATTGGTGTCATAATTTCCATAAATTGAAATCCATAAAAAATATTGCTCAGAGCCATGTTCTTGTGTTATGCAAAGTCAATCTCCTTAGGTCCGGTCAATGACAGTCAAGGCTGGAAACTAATAACATGGTTAGATAGAGTTTAGATATGCTGCATTAATCTCACAAGTTCGATTTCCATTTCAGATGTTGCATGGATTCATACAGCTGGAGACAATGGCCAGATCCCAGGCTGCTTAGGACTTTGAAGTTCAAAACCAGGCATTTTTAATGAGCCTGGAAACAAGCTGGAAACCAGAGGAGGTTAGAAATGTGCTGAAATAGCCTTCACATTTGCTGCTCCCTTAAAGACTGTCAGTGACTACTAGCCACAATAGCTACGTTCTACCTCCATCGTCAGTGGAAATACCGTATTTTTCGCTCTATAGGACACACTGGACCATAGACCTTTTTTTTCTTCTTGTTCTCCCCCTCTAAAACAAGGTGCGTTCTGTGCGTTCAAGGTGCGTTCACCTGAAGCTTGGAGGCTTTGGGTTCCTTTTGGCCTGCTCTTTGGGGCTGGCGGGGAGAAGCGCTGCTTTCCCCCACCACCAGCACCAAAAACCAGGTCGGGGAGCAGTGCAAAGGTGGCGCACCGCCTTCCCACTGCCCCCCAAGCTTGTGGGGCTGGCGGTGGGGGGAAGCGTTGCAGCCTTCCCCCCACCTTCGTACAGCCTTCGTAGCCTCCGCAGGGCAGTGGGGTGAAGACACCCCGCTGCCCTGTGGAGGCTTTGCGAAGCCGTCCTCAAGCTAGAACAGCGAGACGGAGAGCTCCGCATCGCTCCGTCTCCCTGTTCTGGCTTGGGCTTAGCCGTGAAGCCTGCATTCGCTCTATAGGACGCACACACATTTCCCCTTAATTTTTGGAGGGGAAAAGGTGCGTCCTATAGAGCAAACAATATGGTATGTTGCTGGGAATCACAAGTAGGAAGAACGCTATTGCACCCAGGTTCTACTTGTGGGCTTCCCATGGGCATATCAACCAACAGGATGTTGGACTAGGTCAGTGTTTCCCAAACTTGAATCTCCAGCTGGTTTTGGACTACAGTTCCCATCATCCCAGACCACTGGTCCTGCTAGCTAGGGATCATGGGAGTTGTAGTCTAAGAACATCTGGAGACCCAAATTTGGGAAACACTGGAAAGATGAACCATTGACCTGAGCCAGCTGAGCTTTTCAAATGTTCTTACTGGTGGTGAATTTAGGGGGGCTTCTTAGAAGGGTTCTTTAAGGGTATTGTTTCAGAGCCATGAAGTTACTTTGCGGGGAGTTGTTTACACCACCATGGTAAGCATCCCTTCACTCCAAAATGCCATGAACGATTTTGGTACCTTCCACACACGCAACTGGGGCCTCCTGCATCCAAAGCAGTTGCTCTACCATTGAGCTAATGCCCATCACCAATATCTTTCCCTTGTACTTAGCTACTCTACAGTGAAACAGACTGCATTGGAAGATGGTGGTGTTGAACCACTTATCAGGATGCTGTAGAGATAGGTTCCCTGCACTGACAGAGGGTTGGCATAGGTTATTTCTGAGGTCACCTCAATTCTGTAACTAGAACACAACTGATGGGAAAATATCCCAGCAGAGATCTCAACAGTCCTGGGGGGCAGCTCGCTACTGGCTTTCCATTTGCCTCTGGGGGGCTGCAATGTCTTCCGCATATGCATTCAAAACCATTTTCTTGGAATACACTGACATTTCAAATGCATTGAACAGAAGAGGCTAAGGCTAGATTTGGGGGTGGGCAGGAGGGAGAAATAGTTTTAATTGATTTTATTACGTGCAGAAAAATAGAGCGAGCCGGGGCACTTTTGTTTGGAAGGATAAACACAAAATTATTGGTTGAATACGGCTGAATTAAGCACTTAAAGTTCAGCCTCTTCAGAATGCTGACAATGCAGGTTCAGATCAATACAGAAACAATTTACACCACGAGAACCTGGGCTCTAGCTATTAACTACTAATTATATTAAGTTTGCTACTAAATTGATTTAACTCTTTCCAAAAGCACAGGGGGACCTGTGGCCAAACATGCTAACCACAGAGCAATTGCATCAGCAGACCACTGTCAAATACCTGCATTATAAGTAGCAGGAAGGTGGCCAACCTGGAGACAAACATCATTTGAAGTGTGATGTAGAATAGCCTTTTCCCAACCTTGGGTCCCCATATGTTGTTGAACTACAGTTCCCATCTTCCCTGACTATTGGCCAGGCTTGCTGGGGCTGATGGGAGTTGCAGTCCAACAGTATCTAGGGACCCATGGCTGAGAAAGCCTGGTGTAGAACACAGGAAGGTGCCTTAAACCAAGTCAAGCCATTGGCCAATCTAGCTTGGTATTGTCTACACGGACTGAAAGCAACTCTCCAGGGTTTACAAAAGGGCTATCCAAGACATCTAGCTGCTGCTGGTGCAGTAGGGACAACGCTTCCTTAAAACATATGTCCCTACAATGCCCTACATTGCTAACTTTTTGGCAGAGGGTAATAGAAACTATCAACGCGACTGTTCAGAAAAAATCTTAAATTCGCAGAGGAAAACATCCCCTTGAACTATATACACAATCTGTGGAACCCAACAAAAGGACAATATGAACGGGCTCTCCATGCCCTTGCGACAGCAAAAGGACTGGTATTGATGAACTGGAAAAATAAAAAATTTGGCTCACTTCAACAAATGGATGGAAGATATGTGTAAACTCGCAACATATGAACAAGTCGTGTACAAATGCCGACTTGCCATGGATAAATTCAACAATATTTAAAAATCATTTTTATAAACACTGTATTAGGTTTAGGATCATTAAAATAACAATCTTATAAAAATTTTCCCTTTCTTTCTTTCTTTCTTTCTTTCTTTCTTCTTTTTACCCATGTATATTTTAACAATTGTTACTCTTTTCACATCTTGTTTTACCTTTGCACTTATAATTTTACATCGTGCACAAAAATTCATTCTTATTTTTCAATAAAGAATATGTTTTTTAAAACAACTCTCCAGGGTTTCAGACAGCATGAATTCACAGCCTTGCCTGGAGATTCTGGGGGTTGTCCCTGGGACCTTCTGGATGCAAAGCAGATGCTGTATCACTGAGCTGTGGCCCATCCCCAAATAATAAAACAGAGCTTTTCCAAACGAAAATAAAGAAGGGTTAAAAACTTAGGAAGCTGTCTGATACCTAAGGTTGGGGAGGATTTTGGTTCCCTCTGCATTTTTGAGCAAACTTTCCCATTTCACCCGTTCCCTGCTGGACTCACACAGGAACTGGACTGTTGATCTGCAGATTGATCAATGGGCTAAACCCTTCATGGATCCATACTGTCCTTTTGAGGTTGTCTGAGGGCTACTTCACCTTTTAAACATGTTAAGCAGCTCTGCGTGATCAGAAAACCCCTATTAAAAATATTCCAGGAAGTGAATGCAATTATTATTATTGTTATTTATTATATATACCTTTTAATTGCCAAGATGGCTTTTAAGTGGCTTGCGACTCTAAAACCAATAACACATCATTAAAATATGCAATAAAACAATTACACGAAAACATTTAAATAAGCATTCATAATTAAAAGGCATACTAAAAGGAGTCCGTTGAAACAGTACAACAACGGAAGATTTAAAACAGCAATTAAAACAGGATGTTCAAGTCAGGAGAGCAATTGTACAAAGGGGGAAATGGGGGGAAATGGGTGTCCCCATAGATCTATGACTTTGGCATCTGTTGGCCCATGGTGACAGTGGTGAGGTGATGGAACTCACCCTGCCTTGGTGGAGACAATGAGCGATGTTTTGCACCAGCACGCGCATTGGGAACTCATCTGAGTGAATATCATGCAGAACATTGAGCTCCAGCCATTCACTCCTGTTTGTATTATGGGTTTAAAACTGTCTTCCTGTTTTCCTGTTTTCTTTATCATCTCTATCCTAACATCTAGATGTAAATCCTTCTTTCATATCCTTTCACTTCACAAGGTTATTCCAGACTCAGCCAGATTTCTGCCCTCGAACCTTGACTTTTGAGGTATTCATTTAGGCACTCCCATTCTTTTTTTTACTTCACTTTTTGGTTTTTGTCTTATTATGTCTGTCAATTTGGCTAATTCTAAGTATTCTGAGAGCTTACATAGCCACTCTCCCCTAGTGGATAACTGATTCCCTTTCCAGTACTTAGCAACCAGGATTCTTGCTGCAGATGTTGCGTATAAGAAAAAATTAGTTTTGTCTTTTGGAATATCGTCATTTAAAATTCCTAAAAGGAATGCCTCTAGCCTTTCACTATATGATATTCTTAATATTTTCTTTATTTCTTCGTGGATCACGCTCCAAAATTAAGCAATTTAGTGTTGATATGTCATCATACAGCCTTGTTAGCCACCTTCCTCATTTCCTTTTAAAAGCCTTGTGACTGAGCAGAAAGAGGTCCCCTTTTAAGGACTTAAACTGGTCTAAGTTCCACCAGCTGAGCCCTGAATAGTCTCAACGCAGCCAGGTTGAAGGAGTTACACCAGCATATCCCCAGCAGCCCCAGGATGAGGAACAGCCCAAGATCCATCTCTTGCAAACTCGCTCATCCCAGCAGATCTCGGATTTGTATAGCACTGTCAGTTACCTAAAGGTTTTTGTATGCGGAGCTCATATTGGGCGTTCTGGGCCCCTAAGCTATACATCCTCTCCTGCAGATGGGTCGTTTAATAATGCTGACAGATCAAACAGGCAGGTGAATGAAGAGTGTAATGGCTGCTTGAGCATTGTGGCAATCTAAATTTTTAATACTAATAACCAACTTTCATTATCAGCAAACAGAAATTCCAACTTAAGCAATTTGTTTCTGTGACACGTTTTAAAAAGTAGTAACAAACAGCATCAGAAGGTATCTCTTCTGTAATTCAAACCTCTGCATAAGGCTCTTTTACATTTGTGCAGAAGTTTCTCTCCCTTCCTTATAGATATGCAACAGGGTGGATGAATTACTTGAAGTCTGCTCTGCAAAAGACAAGGTTGCTTTGTTCTCCTGTGTGTAAAATGCGAGCAATTTCCAGAAGCAAATTCCAGTGTTGTCAGGAGAATTGCAGTGTGTTCTTGGCAAAGCAAGACAAGGATGAGCCAAAATGTTGGGAAAAGATTATATATCAGTGTTCCATCTTGACCACTAGTCTGAGTCAATAGGGTAGGGGCAGTAAAGCAAATGGCCTGCAAGCCAAATGAGGCTTAGCACATTTCCCCATTAGGCCTGTGATGCCATTTGTCCAAGTCATATCCACCTGTTTTACAGGTAAAAATACAGGTAAATAGTCTGTTGGCCTAAAGGAGGTTTGCAGGCCCTGCCAGTCAGCCCATGCATAGTGCTTTGCAAGTCCTTAACTGGGCACTGAAGCTGAAAAGTGTTCTGCATGAAGAGTTGCCCACAGTTGCTTCCAGTGTGGGCAAAAATGGATCACCATGATGCCAGGAGATCAACAGCTTCAGGTGACTCACTTTTGCTCACATTGGGCAACTGTTTGTGCAAGAAAGGTGCAGCACTCTGCAAACTCCAATGGCCAGCTGAGCATGACCCATGGGGGGGGGGGGAATACAGCCTACTGCGTGGCCCTCACCCCTGCCATAGAACATGATAGATCCCCAGGGTAGGTTAGTCAGGTAGACAGCAGGCAATATCAAACTAGAGTTTCAGAACCATGGATAGCTCCAAGCTTACTCTAAGTATGGTGCTGTCAAGGCAGTCTGAGGTGAGCCAGGGGAAGGGAACCATGCATTCTGTCCCAATCTGTAGTCCCAGCTGGGCTCTAGCTCAGGCAGGGGCAGGTGTAAGACATCTAGGTTCCATGACATCACTCCAGGTTCCAGCAAAGCAAGGTTCAAAGAAGCAGAAGGTAGGTCCAGATAACCAAGGCCAACCAAAGCAGAGACCACTATGTAAAAGTCAAACAACCCCAAGTAGCAACTACCCTATGTTTCCACACAACCTCTTTAGACCCAAAGCAAGACACAGAAACCTGATCTAACCACACACTGTAGCATGGAAGAGCAGATTTTTGAATGGGGTGAAAACTGGGCATTTCCACACCATCAGGAATGAATAAAAACACAAGACCAAAGATCTATCTAGTCCAGGATCTTGTTTCTTCACAGTGGCCAGCCAGATGATTATGAGAAGTCCGCAAGCAGGATACAAAAGCAAGCAACCTTTTCTGTCATTGTTCTCCAGTGACTGGTATTCAGAGGGAGAGAGTACACCATCCTCATGACCAGAACCTATTGATAGACTTATTGCCCATAAACCCATCTAACTATTCAATAATTTGACTATGTGCTGTGTGAGGGAGTACTCCCGCCATTCAACTTCATTTGATATTTTAATATTTTAAGGTTTGTATAAGCCTGATGAAATGTTGCTGTTGTTGGAAGAGCTATATTTCCCTGTGCTGTGCTCAAAAATGTACTGAATGCATCGGTGGTAGTGGTGATAAATCCAGACAAAGATCTTAATGTGCCAAAGGGGGAAATTATTCCTTTCTTGAAAGATAAATGGCTACTAAAGACCACCATTTGTATTGGTATCAAATTCGCAAAGGCCTTTCTACCAGGTCATCCATCAGTCCTCTTTCCCATCAATATCTTGACAAGTAGGATGTAGACCAGCCATGGCAAAATTGGAAGATTTTCCCTTCCATACATCATCGTGGGCCCAAGATTTTTTTTCCTGCCTCAAGCAGAGACAAAAGGCTCTGCCAACCTCCAGTGTTTGTCCCAACACTTTGTGACAGGAATACCAACCTTTTTGGACCATTGGGCACATTTGAATTTTGATGAAATGTCATGGACACCCATCACAAAATGGATGTTGGGCAGGTGTGGTGTAACACAAAATGGCTGCCACATCTAAAAGAGCAGATGAGAGGGCTGCAAAATGGAGCAGGTGTGCCTTCCTTGTCAATGGGAAAAGGCCCCGATATTAGCCACCTCCGTGCTCACTCACAGAGATGAAGTTTTTGCACTTCCCTGCTCACAAAAAGGAAGTCCTGACAATGTGCACATGGTTAAAGGGGTAGAAATTCAATGTAGGAGATGCTGAGCCAATGATGGTAGTAACTGAGCATGACGTCTCTTGCACATTGTGGATTTATGAGGGGATATTTACCTTTAGTACAGGGACGCGGGTGGTACTGTGGGTTAAACCTCAGCGCCTAGGACTTGCCGATCGCATGGTCGGCGGTTCGAATCCCCGCGGCGGGGTGCGCTCCCGTCATTCGGTCCCAGCGCCTGCCAAACTAGCAGTTCGAAAGCACCCCCGGGTGCAAGTAGATAAATAGGGACCGCTTACCAGCGGGAAGGTAAACGGCGTTCCATGTGCTGCGCTGGCTCGCCAGATGCAGCTTGTCACGCTGGCCACGTGACCCGGAAGTGTCTGCGGACAGCGCTGGCTCCCGGCCTATAGAGTGAGATGAGCGCACAACCCTAGAGTCTGTCAAGACTGGCCCGTACGGGCAGGGGTACCTTTACCTTTTATTTACCTTTAGTAGGCACATTGAGGGGAACTGGTGGGCATTCTGACAGGCATGGGAGCAGCATTGGCAACACCCTGCCTTAAGAAGTCTGTACAATTCAGACACCAGTTCCTGGCTTCATATTTTCGTCGCTCATGATGCCACTGAAGCAGGTTCCTTCATCCTGCTGTGTTGCAAGACCAGCCTTGATCAGCCCTTCTCAGTAGGCTGCCCACTTCTGTGCCACATGGGAGCAAGTCACGGAGTACCGCTGATTCATTGGGATTTGTGACCAATAATTAGCAGTTGGATTAAAAGTTCTCATTGATTGCATCCTGGAAAAAGGGAGGAATCTGTTGGGTTTTCTTGACATTAATGTGGTCAATGGTGCTACGCAGAGGTGTGTGTTTGTAATTATAACCTGCATGGCAGCACATCTGTGAGCTCTTGACAATTCAGCACACCTGAGGTATCTTAACAATTTAACTAATTAACAGGGGGAGTTTACCTGCTGCACCAAATGTGATGGGGTAATTGATTATTTTGAAAACTGTATTTAAGTTGACCAAGTGGTGTAGTGTGAACTGTTATAGAATACTGTTAAGGAATGTTGTTGAAGACTGGTGGTGAGAAGGGGTGTTTTGCAGCTGTTTAATTATTATTTAAAAATAAAGATAAGCAAAGATGTTGTGGGCAAGTTTTTATTCCATCGCCCCAGCCGCTGTGCAAACTCGGTTGGCGAAGAAGGTCCAACTGAATCCACCTGGGTCCTTCCAGCTCAAGTATGAACTGGAGCTGCAATCCTGCACACACTTATGCACACTTACTTCTGAGTAAAACATAAAGGATGACCTGAAAGTGTGATAAAGCATCAGAGATACCAGGATTTGAAAGTTATATGTCCAAAGGGGGTGGGGGGAGGAAAATTTACTGATTAGACTATATGGCAGGGAACCAAATGCCTCATGGCGCTCTGTTGACTTGATTGCCAAAAAAGGAGAAGAGATGTCCTACTGCAAGTGGAATGCCTAGCTTTTAATTAGGGAGAATTATTCCACCAGGGCACTCTTTTCCCATGCTTTGAGAAAAAGAGGTTGAGGGAAATAAACACGTTTGCCTTGTCTGCACAATGCCCTTTTGCAAGTTCTCTTTCTTGAGCTGGCTAATTAGATTCTGGTGAATCAGCTGGCAGTCCCTCTTACTCGCTCCTCCTCCTCCTCTTTTCAACCATTTTCCATTTTGTTTACCAACAATACAATCACTGCTTTTTTGGGGGGGGGAGGGTACTCAAGGGCACACAGTACTGGCATCTTTTCTTTTCCCCTAGAAGAAAAATACTGAATACAACACAGTGGTATCTCGGGTTACATACGCTTCAGGTTACATACGCTTCAGGTTAAAGACTCCGCTAACCCAGAAATAGTACCTCGGGTTAAGAACTTTGCTTCAGAATGAGAACAGAAATTGTGCTCCAGCGGCACGGCAGCAGTGGGAGGCCCCATTAGCTAAAGTGGTGCTTCAGGTTAAGAACAATTTCAGGTTAAGAACAGACCTCCGGGATGAATTAAGTACTTAACCCAAGGTACCACTGTACATCACTAATTGTTTCATTTTCACTCTGTCCCACCCTCCCTGTCCGCCCTGCTCATTGAAGAGTTTAGACCATGGGTAGGCAAACTAAGGCCTGGGGGCCAGATCTGGCCCAATTGCCTTCTAAATCCGGCCTGCGGACGGTCCAAGAATCAACGTGTTTTTACATGAGTAGAATGCGTGCTTTTATTTAAAATGCATCTCTGGGTTAATTTGTGGGGCATAGGAATTTGTTCATCCCCCCCCAAAAAAAATATAGTCCAGCCCCCCACAAGGTCTGAGGGACAGTGGACTGCCCCCCTGCTGAAAAAGTTTGCTGACCCCTGGTTTAGACAAAGCAAATTAGCCTTGCAACAACAATATTTCTTTGTATCAGGGTTAGGGGGTTTGTGGCCCTCCAACAACTCTTGTCATATAATTTATCAAAGAAATATAATTATCAAATTATTATATAATTTATCAAATAAGTTATTTGCCAAAGGTTTGGACTGTCCTCCATAAAGTAAGCACTTGTACTTTAACATGATGGGGCTCCTTTCATTCTCTCCCCTCCCCAGATCCTGTGAGTTATTACTGCAAACTTTCCCCAGCGTGGAGTTGTGGAGATGAATGAGTGTTGTCAGACTGCCACCTAGATGTGTCTGAGTAACATCACTGAAGAAAGTCAAGCTTACTTTTCTCTGCTTTTTTCACTCCTCAAATCATTCAGATCTAAATATGTTGAAAAACACATTGGGCTGGATTTAAATTTAAATCATGTATGGGAAGCCACATGTTGCCTGTTCCTCAAGGTCCCCGGCTTGTGGGGAGTCTGGTTCATCTTCCAGGGACTCCATCTCTGGTCCAGGTCAGGTCTGGGCAGGAAATCTTATTTTCTCAGGTTTGTATGAAAGCAACTAGTTGGAATATGTTGTCACCAACTGTGTTGTAAATAAAATATCAAAGGGGGGGGACCTAATCTGGTCAAGAAGCCCACCAAAATCAAACCCAAATAAGCTTATCTGATGAGCCCACAAGGGGAGTGCTTCATAGCATTTTTGCTTCTGTGAATGCATCTTTCAGATCAATGCAATATGATGCAGACAGTTCAGTGTTCCTAGGGGGAACATGAAATAATAACAAAAGATCTATTTCTCATAACCAAAATGCTAAAAGGGCACTTTTGATATTGCAGTGGGATAAAACATTCAATCTTCATATGCCAGGAAAGAATTCACAAACATGCAAACATTCTAGCCCTACAAACACCTTCTGTCTTTCTTTGCTCTTTTCTCATTGATGGACTCAGGCTGACTTGGTGAAATTACTGCAGAAAGGTGAGAACAGCATAGGAAATTAAGCTCAAAACACAGTATAGAATTATAGAATTGTAGAGCCGGAACCCAATCCCAAGGGTCCTCTAGTCCAACCCTATGTGATGCAGGAATCCCTGACAGATGGCCATCCAAACTCTGTCTAAAAACATCCAATGAAGGGTACAACATATAGATGGATACAGCATATCTGATGAAACAAAACACATTCATGCAATTTTTCAATTTGGTAAATTTTTTTGAAGCACAGACATATGATGGTATGTCTAAGATAGCATGTCTCTGCTTTCCTCCCAAGCCACCTTTCCTTTGCTCTGCTCATTTTGCTTATCTAGGATGACAACAGCACCATCCATCCTCTTGAACACAACACATAGACTTGGCTTTTCTTTGGCTCTGTTCTCTCTGTTAGCCCCTTGTCAATCTGGTTCATTGCCAGATCTTGTTGATTTTCTATTTAAAACATTACTAAAAATAAAAAATAATAAAAAATTGCATAGCTTATTTCTGCCCTCTCAGAAAGAACTCTAGCCCATCTCCTGGGCACATCACATCATTATTGCAATTAGGAATGTTTGAATCTGTCAATTTCAGTTTCAAATTCTCATATTTGGGCTTCTCTTACTCTTGTGCCAGGGACGCGGGTGGTGCTGTGGGTTAAACCACAGAGCCTAGGACTTGCCGATCAGAAGGTCGGCGGTTCGAATCCCCGCGACGGGGTGAGCTCCCGTTGCTCAGTCCCTGCTCCTGCCAACCTCGCAGTTCGAAAGCACGTCAAAGTGCAAGTAGATAAATAGGTACCACTCCGGTGGGAAGGTAAACGGTGTTTCTGTGCGCTGCTCTGGTTTTCCAGAAGCGGCTTAGTCATGCTGGTCACATGACCCGGAAACTGTACGCCGGCTCCCTTGGCCAATAAAGCAAGATGAGGGCCGCAACCCCAGAGTTGGTCACGACTGGACCTAATGGTCAGGGGTCCCTTTACCTTTACCTACTCTTGCGCCTTGTGCTTTTCAAAGTGGGTGTGCTCTCCTCACAGAAGATCCCGGGTTCAGACACTTTCCTCTTCAATTCAGCAATTCTCTCTTCTTCACAACTACTGAAAAAGTTCTGGTGTCTTTTGAAGCTGATCTCCCTAGACCTGGGAGCTTTGCCCACCTGAATACACAGCATGTTCCCAGAATTCCAAGCCACTGCTACCAAGAAACACCTCAGGAGAGAGAGGGGCATGAATGTGTGAAGCTGCCTTATACCCAGGAAGATGTTTTATCCATCTAGCACTCATAATTGCCTGCTCCCGATAGCAGTGGTTCAGGAGACCTTTCCTGCCTGAAGATGCCATGGATTAAACCTGGGAAACTAGCTCAGTGGTAGAGCACATCCTATGCATGTAGAGAAGGTCGCGGGACCAGTCCTCTGCATCTCCATGTTGCACCGAGAAAGACTCCTGTGAAGCCCTGGAGAGCTGCTGCCAGTCAGTGTAGACACCACTGAGCTAGACAGAGTCTGACTTGGTGCAAGGCAGCTTTTAATGTTCCTAATTGTGCATGGCAAGCTGGTATCCTGTATGGGGTCTCCTTAACTTTACATGTGGTCTACAGTGGTACCTCGGGTTAAGAACTTAATTCGTTCTGGAGGTCCATTTTTAACCTGAAACTGTTCTTAACCTGAGGTACCACTTTAGCTAATGGGGCCTCCTGCTGCCACCGCATGATTTCTGTTCTCATCCTGAAGCAAAGTTCTTAACTCGAGGTACTACAGTCATACCTCTTGTTACCAGAAAGGGTTAGTTCTGGGTTTCGCTGCTCGCGCATGCGCAGACGTGCAAAATGACATCACGCACATGTGCAGAAGCGGCAAATCACGACCTGTGCGCAGATTCGCAGACGCGGGTTGCTTTTCTTTCAGGTTGCGAACGGGGCTCCAGAATGGATCCCATTTGCAACCAGAGATACCACTGTATTTCTGGGTTAGTGGAGTCTGTAACCTGAAGCGTCCGTAACCTGAAGCGTCTGTAACCTGAGGTACCACTGTATTTCTGAGCGGTCGTAGCTGTCCAAGGTCTCCAGCAGAGCTCCTTCCTATTACCTACTACCCATGATCGTTTTGCCCATGGAGATACCGGGAACTGAAGTGGGAACCTTCTGCCTTGGGTATAATTCTATCCTCCAGCCATGGCAGCCGATCTGTCTCCTCTATTCTGGGTGCACTCCATCCTAGCCAAGGTGCAGCAAGGCAAACTCAATGGAGCACTGGCCATGCAATGGGGTGTGACCTTAGCACAAGTGTGATGTTGAGAAGGTGGCAATAGGGGTCCCAGTGATGGGAGGAAAGCATTCTTCTTTATGCATGCAGTGGGGAGGGGGAGAGGAAAGATGAAAATTACAGCAAGGCGCCTCCCTGTTCCTTCTGCGTGCCATTCAGAGAGCTGTTAGTTTGATGGAATAGCAATTGAAGAGGAAGGATCCCTGTAGGGCATTGACACGCTAGTGGCTCTATATTCAGAACTGCACAGCCCACATTTCAGCACAGGCTCCTGAGCAGCCATTCATTTACCAGCCCAGCAACTGATACTTGTTGTCCCTTAGGGGTGGAAAATCCAATTTCACTCATTTCTAGAAGCAGATGGAACCAAAATATGCATGAAATTCCCATCTACTCATCACCCCGACTTGCCTTGTATGGACCCTGGAGGGGAGCGAGATGCAGGACTAGAAAGTACTGCTGCCTTCCATCACTTCCTAGTAGCTGCCGTTACCTCTGGGATACAAAATTTCATAAAAGTTTTGAAGATGGGGGAAATATGTAAGAAGTTGCCATGCTCACAATTGAAACGGCCCATCTATCTTCGTAATGTGTTGACTGTCCGTGGTTTACAGTCAATAGCAAGAGACATATTAGATGAGCCGATGTCTGCACTTAGGTGAGATCTCACAGCAATCTTGTCAGCAGGGATGTCACCAAAAGCTTGTAATTAAATTATTTGGAATATGGTCTTATCTGGTGCATAATGCATGGAGGCCTTCCAAATCGAGCCTCATTTCCTGAGAAAGTTCTTCAGCTCAGAATGTGAAATGAGATTAAATGAAATGCCTCCATTCAATTGTCGGCAGAGATGTTGCCAATGTTTGTAACTGCCTGGTTTGGAATGCAACTTTTGTCCAGTTCATAATGCTTGGATGTACCGTATTTTTTGCTCTATAAGACGCTCCAGACCACAAGACACACCTAGTTTTTCGATGAGGAAAACAAGGAAAAAAATATTCTGAATCTCAGAAGCCAGAACAGCAAGGGGGATCACTGCACAGTGAAAGCAGCAATCCCTCTTGCTGTTCTGGCTTCTGTGATAGCTGCGCAGCCTGCATTCGCTCCATAAGACGCACACACATTTCCCCTTACTTTTTAGGAGGGAAAAAGTGAGTCTTATAGAGCAAAAAATAAAGTATTTTGAATGGAGCGTCATTTCCCTGTGAAGTTCCCAGCTTGGAATGTTAATTAAATGAGATCTTGCAAATGCACCATTCAAACTGCTTTGTAGGTTCATGTGGAAATGTATGTTCAGGGTGAGAAGATCTTCCCATGAACTGCTGAGCAAATGGAATGAAAACTACAAGTGTATCTCTGCGTTCATTGTGGCTCAGGATTGCAATACCTCAAGGACTGCCTCTCCCCATATGAACCGACTTGGACGGTGTGATCATCCTCTGAGGCCCTTCATTGTGTGCTTTCTCCATGAGACGTCTGGAGGGTGGCAACACAAGAATGGGCCTTTTCTGCAGTGGCTCCCCACTTGTGGAATGCTCTCCCCAGGGAGACTCACTGTAAGGAGCTCGTCCTACACTTGAGTAGGACACTGGCAGAGACACATGCCCAACTGGCATGTTCTCTCCCTCTTGGTCAATCGTTTGGGAGCTTCAGAAGATTTCTTCAGCCCGAACATCACAGCGACCGATGCCAACAGACAATGGCACACTTAGGGATCCGCAGAGTCTTTGCAGCTTGCGTGACAGACCTCAGCAACTCAGCATTTTGGCTAATCTGCTTTATTTAAATATAAACACACACTGCAACATGGCTCCCTCTCTCTCTAGCATCAGACAGCAAAGAGAAAAAGAACAGAGGACAATAGTCCCACTGCACGAAACACAGTAACACAAACATTCTGTCTCCATCACTTCCCACTCTGTGGAGTCAAAACATACACCATCATGTGATAGACAAAAATCCCATGACTGCAGTCATGGAGCAGGAATTCTAACACTTCATGGCATATCTTTAGGTGCCAGGCAAAAACATTTCTTGTCTCCCAGGCCTTTGGCTAATTAAACTCTCTATGGCCTTTTAAACTGCAGGGGGGTTTTGTTTTTGTTTGTTATTGTGGAATGCATTTTTGTGTTTTTATGTTGCGTACTGCCCTGTAATCTTTGGATTACAGCCTATAAAACGACAAAAAGTTGCATGCTTAAGCATCTAATCTGCCTCCCTTGCCCATTTCCCCTGGGAATTCTCCTACTTAAATCAGAAGTCATGGCAAATGGAATATAGGCATTCCTGGGGGAGAAATTCAATTCAGTTTGCATTTAAAAGTGAACCTACCTAATTTGCACTTCCTGAAACAACACCCAAACTGAAACTCAGGCATCCTCCTGACTTTACACTTCTCCAGATTTTGCAGTCCAGTTCTCCAGCCAAGTAATATGAACAAAGATGCATATATTCAGGGAATACATGTATATATTCAGGGAAAATGTATATATTAGTGAAAGATAACGTCAAAATTGCATTATAGTAAGGGGAATGGCTTGCAAAGATGTGTACATTAGGCAAAACTGTGTACGGTAGGAAAAATTCCCACTAGAATGCTGACAAATTTTTATGAAGACTTTAAAAAAAAAACAGTTTGCAAACTGATGTGGAAATACAGAGAACTTAAGACAGGAAAAATGAGAAATGGAGAAGAACAAAAACTGGCAGATTCACCCATCCCTAAATATAGAGAACTTGCAAAACAATTAAAAGGGGATGTCAGGTGGAAACCATTCATCCCTACAGGTAACCAGCTGACCAAAAGTTCCCCCCACCTCCCTTGATTCTTCTTCATTGGCAAGGATCATCAGCTGCATTCACCTCACACAGCATGCCAGAGTAGCGAGGGACCGTCAGGGGAGTTGGAAAAGTAGGGAATGGAATAATAGCAGCCTGGAACAAAGTCGGTGCTGATCTATAACTGACCTTCTCTGCTTGACTCAGACGTGAGCAACCCACTGTGAAGACTCAGCTGCGCAGAGCAGAATCTATGCTTCACTCGTCGCCTCTTCAACCTCAGCCGAAGTTTAAAAACACAAACACATCTTCGGCAGTGTCTGACATGTGTCAGCGTCGGCCTCTGTCCCTTTGTTCGAGTCCGGTGTGTGTAGCCTCCGTTGCGATTCTTAATGCAACCATGAAAACACAATCCTGCCCATCAGCAGTTCTGCATCTTGTACATGACCTGCATGGTGACAACCTTCTCCCTGCCACACATCATGGTGTTCTGGAAAACTTGCTTGCTCTAAATACATGCCAGTGCACTCGTTATTATATATATACCATACGTACGCTGGTATTGTGGTACATCTTCATCCTTGTACAATGGACCCAGCGATGTAGATAGCATTGCGTTTTCTTGAAATGGCCTGCACCAGAACATGAGAAACAGGCTCCATTTTTCAATAAAAATGTTGTTTCATTGCCTGCCCTTTCCAACCATATAAGCCACACCCTTAAAATCCACTCTTCTAATGTTGGGTGTTCTTGTTCCAACCCCCAGTTTGCATCAATTGTCACCTGTGTCACCATCAAGAGGTGCATTCTCATTTCTCTCTATTCAGATAGGACTAGGTCTTTAACACAGCCAAATAATAGAATTGATTGATCTAATGGCAGCTTACGTCCTGTTATTATTTCAATGTTGTTTAATATCCTTGTTCAAAAGGTTCTTATCTTAGGGCAAACCCCCGCCCCCACCAAGGACCTATGTCTTTGCTTATTGCTATACACTTCCAGCAATCTTGCAAGCCATTCATAGAATCCTAGAATTGTAGAGTTGGAAGGGACCACGAGGGTCATCTAGTCCAACCCCTCGCGATGCAGGAATCTTTTGCCAAAGGTGGGGCTCGAACCCACAACCCTGAGATTTAGAGTCTCGTGCTCTACCAACTGAGCTATCTAACACGCAAGGACAATATGGAAAAGGCAGCTGTGTCATAAAACTGATGTAGCAACCACTGCAGGATTGCAGCACTTATGAGTGGGCAGAAGAGGAGCAAAAAAGGCATGGTGTGATGGCCTGGGAATCTGATTCAGAAGCTGAACCTGAGGAGTCCCAGCCTGCACAGGAGTCCCCGCCTC
The DNA here is from genome assembly GCF_964106645.2 of Podarcis pityusensis. Taxonomy (NCBI): domain Eukaryota; kingdom Metazoa; phylum Chordata; class Lepidosauria; order Squamata; family Lacertidae; genus Podarcis; species Podarcis pityusensis. The sequence goes on from NC_138039.1 coordinate 14,959,763, forward strand.
CAGGGCCGGCTGAGCCGGGGCAGGGGCTTGAATCTGAAGGGCCTGCACCTGTGCCGGAACCTTAGGAGCAGACACCAGATGTATCCACTCTAGCTCCAGAGGTGACTGAGGACCCATTGCCTGCAGGTGCTCCTCTCCCAGCCCTGTCAGCGGAAGGTGAAGCTGCCCCTGGGTCCATTAACCCTCCAGCCTCTCCTGAGCTGCAGAGGCTCAGGGCAGAGAGGCGGAGGGAACTAAGTTCTCTCAGGAGGAGTGCTCGCCTTAAGGCCAGGAGAGGCGGGTCACCTGTGGGCCAGGACTGCCCCTGGCCTCAGAGGAGATAAAGGCCAGTCAGCCCAGTCCCAAGTTGTGGGAGCAACGTCGCTGGAAATCGGTTTCTGCCAGCACCCAGACCTGTTCTTCCGGAGTTCCCGACCATGCCCGCCTTCTTGCTTTGGACCCCGCTTCACCCTTGGTGGACAGTCTCCAGACCCTCGACCCAGGACCGGACTCTGAACACGCCTCTCGGTAAACCCCCCCCCCCCGGGTCCAGCACACATGGCAATTCTCATCTTTTGATGTTTCCAAGGATTTGGGCCCCAAATATCTGCAAGATGCCTCCTCCCCCATGTTTTTGTTGGGATGCTATGATCTGCACGGCAGGCTCTTCTTATGGTGCCATCGCCCTTGGAGGGGTGAGGACCTGCATGAAGAGAGCCTTCTCTGTAATGACCTCCCAAATCGTAGAGCTGCCACAGGCCTCTGCTCAGATTTAAATGGCTACTGAAGTAGCATGTCTTCTCCGTAGCCTTCGGCAGCTGGGGTCCTATTGTTAGTGGCCTCCCACATATGATTTGATTTGTTGATATACATTTACTGTAGGAGTCATGGAATCGTAGAATAGTAAAGTTGGAAGGGACATCAAGGGTCGCCTGGTCCAACCCCCTACAAGGCAGAAATCATAGCTATCCCAGCCAGATGGCCTTCCAAACTCTGTTTTTAAAGATCTCTAATGAAAGAGAGTCCACAAACTTCTGAGGTCGTCCATTCCACTGTTGAACCTTTTTCAGCTATTGGGCACATTTCAAATTTGGAGAAAGTGACAGAGGCACCAGTTGCAAATATCTGCCATGGAGGGAGCATGGCATAATACAAAATGGCTGCCATGGCTTATCACAAAATGGCTGCCATGGGGATTGTGGCATAACACAAAATTAGAGAAACAACCACCCCTGACATGCTTACCAAGGGAAGTCAGCTATGTCCTACTGGTTCTGATTATACAGACATACCTGCAACCCTAACAAATTTCTACTCCATCCCAAATCTCAAGTAGTTTTATGAATTTTATGAATTTAAGTCCTGTTCTCACCCACTCTACTCCCTACAACCCCTACCAGTTCCATTCCATTCATTTTGCAATGTGAGAGAGCTATTGTTTAGGGCTTGGTGGACAGTCCCCCGCCCGCCGGCCTCTCCTGCTAAGAAATGTGATTGCTAGTCCACAAATGTGTTTGTGAAAATCAGTGTACTTTCTATCAAAAGCTGACCTCTGCATTTTTTGTTGTATTACATGTACTGGATCTGCAGAGTAACAGAAATTGATTCATTTGTCTAGGGAGTCTGCCTGCCAGTCACCAACAGATTCCTCCTTTTTCTTCTAAACAAGTGAAAGAAGACTCATGGTTCAATTATCACATTTTGCACCTCATCTGTGTAGTCATGGGCCATACCCTCCAACATGGTGAGGCCGAAAAATGGGACGCTTGTCTTCCTGGCAAGTCAAATGACCTGAACGAGAGCACAGAGAGCTCCGTGCTCTCATGCAAGGTCGTGATCTTGCACGTTTTGGGGTGCCATGCTGAGTGCCCCAAAATGGGATGTCCCGGTTTAATCAAGGCAGTTGAGGAGTGTGATGGGGCCTTGTATTCTTATGAGGGCCATCATTTCCATGGTGTTCCAAAGAAGTCAATGTTGATGACTGCTGGACCAATGTGAATGCCAAATATAGTGTTGGCCAGGGCTGGGGAACCTGCGGCCCTCCAGATACCGTTGGACTGCAACTCTCATCATCCTGACCATTGAGCCATGCTGGCTGGGGCTGATGAGAGTTGAAGCCCAACAATATCTAGAGTGCCTGCAGACTAGACACTTGCTTAATACATAGCAATCCACCTGCTGTGCGTCCATCTGCCATGTCCCATCCTCCTGTCCTAAGAGTCCTCATAATGGAGTAGCTGTCAAAAGAACTGTGATTCTGGCCTTTTGATTCTAGGTAAAAAAGGGGTGGAGGCTACTATTTACATGCATCATCAGATATAAGGCTCGGTATTTAGGGATATTGGGTGGCATGCATTCATTTCAATGGATCTACTTAATTTCCAGCCTCTGTATTTGGCCCTCAGTACTCTCCCTTGGCCACACCCCTTCTCTCTAAGTCACCCCCCTCACCACTCTTCCTTTGTACCCTCCTGAAGTATTTTTGCCTGATGGGAATGTCTCTTTGGACTCTGATAATGCTTCTTAGTTGAGGGATGCATGAGTCAATCAGCTGTCGGATGGCAGAGGATCCAACCCCCATGGCAGTTTGCCAGGAATGGATAAGACAAGGAAAAGTCCTGACCTACTGCTTTTTATTCAATATTCACAGAGAGGCTTGGAAATGCAGCCTCTTGGAATACAGTTATACCTCGTGTTGCATTTGCTTCAGGTTGAGCGTTTTCAGGTTGCGTCCCGTGGCGACCTGGAAGTACCGGAAAGGGTTACTTCTGGGTTTCACCTCTGCCCAGTCCCTGACATCAGCACTGGTTGCTCTGCCACCTTCTGGCCCCACCCACCATGGACATGTGATCCCTGAAATGTTGCCCAGAAGGGAATATGGCTCTCAGGCTGAAAAAGTTTCCCCATCTACTGCCATGAGGTCCTCTTGCAGTTGTGGGAAGCTTCTGGTGTGAGGGAAGAGGCTGTTTTCTTCGGGGAGGGGGGCAAGTTGACTGCTGCAAGTAGACCCCAGAGAGGCATGTTAAGGACACCTCAACCTTAATGAGCCTGTACAGTCTCAGCCAGATCAATGCACCCAAGAAAACTGGCTAGCACTTCTCTTCCCCTGCCCTGTTATTACAGATACCCCTTTTGTTTGTGACAGAATTACAATTCATGCATAGGAAAATGGGAAGCTGTTTTACACTGAGTCAGATTATTGGTCCGCCTAGTTCAGCATTGTCTACACTGACTGGCAGCAGCTCTCCAAGGATTCAGGCAGGAACTGTTTCTTTGATAGAACCCAGTGTTGTACATCCAGGACTGCCTGTGTGTCCAGCCAATGCTCTGCCACTGAGCTATGGCTCTTCCCTGAATGGAAAGCATTGCACCAAAGCTAGATCGGCTAGATCTTCGGATGGTAGCAGATGCAGCCTTTTGCATGAACCTCACACTGTAGCATGAATAGGAAGAAACAGGAGCTACCTGACACTTCCTGGGCAAGGATGATTCATGTTTCTCTGCTACCTGGTCAAGGTCCAGAGGACTCCCGTCAGCTAAATTATCACACTGTCACTTTAATATTTTGCCATCTGCTAAATGAAAGTTCAGAGCGCCTGTTGGGTCTCATAAAGGATCTTATTTATTGTATTACACATGGCAACAGCTGCTGCAAGACTCGGCTAAACTTTGCTCCCTAATTAAACAAACAAATACAATGGTTTCAGAACACAGCTTAATCTCGGTTAGCTAGATAAAAAGGGGGTAAGGATTAAAAACAGGATTGCAGGGTTTAGTCAATTAACTGGTGAGATTAAGCACACATTCAACACGGGTGCCCCCAATTAATCAGGAAACAGTTTTTTAATAAAATAAAATTATTTTTAATACAATTATGTCATGTATGAAACACCATCCATCAGTTGCTTCAGATGTCTTGAAACTACATATCTATTTGCTCAGGTTTTCCCTGACCCACCCAGGGAATCTTGTAGTCACTGAATTTCTGTCTCTGTTTCAAAAAAATACTGATTTACTGTTTTTAGGTTTGCATCACTGTTTGTTTTTGCATGCTATTTTCATCTCCAACAAGATCTGAAGTATAGACTGTGGCTCTACATGCCCCCTTCTGATACAATTCAAGACCTGAAATGGCACTTCAGAGCAGCCTTGATCTGACTCAATTCAGATGCATCCAAGACCTGGGCCCTGAACTGATTTGGGGGCTTCTCACTGTGTTGGTGCTATATGGTGCTGGAGGAGACTCTTGAGAGTCCCATGGACTGCAAGAAGATCAAACCTATCCATTCTGAAGGAAATCAGCCCTGAGTGCTCACTGGAAGGACAGATCCTGAAGCTGAGGCTCCAATACTTTGGCCACCACATGAGAAGAGAAGACTCCCTAGAAAAGACTCTGATGCTGGGAAAGATGGAGGGCACAAGGAGAAGGGGATGACAGAGGGCGAGATGGTTGGACAGTGTTCTCGAAGCTACCAACATGAGTTTGACCAAACTGTGGGAGGCAGTGGAAGACAGGAGTGCCTGGCATGCTCTGGTCCATGGGGTCACGAAGAGTCGGACACGACTAAACGACTAAACAACAACAACACTGTATTTACTTAAGGTTTAAAATTATACACATGGTCAGGGTGGTGGTGCTGCCAGACAGTCCCTTTCTGGCTGTCCCAGATCATTCCAGGTGGACCCAGTTCAACCCAGGGTGATCCAGGAGTACCTCAACTTTATCCAGCTGAATCATGGGCTGATGCAAACCGGTGCCCATTTTGGTTCCTGATTCAGGAGTCGGCCAGATCAGGTCACATCCCTACATCCCACCCCCACCAACCTTAAAAGGCCTTTAAACAAATAAACAAACAAACAGAGCTTGAACACAGGCAAGCAAAGCCATGTCACAATTACTTGGGGCCATGTGTCACGGGTGTGTAACAAAACTCCAAACCAGCTAATTTCATTATTCTAATGGGCGCCTGTCTCCCATTCATTAGACTGACATATGACTAGTCATTAGTAACAGTTCATTTCCAGAGCCATGGCGAATAAAAGGTTGATTAAAAATTAACGAGCCCCAACCCCAGTCAGCACATTGCCACATTTCTCGAAGTGAACTTGGCGTCGTTGGGCCTAAATGAGAATGAGACGTGATGGCAGGGTTCAGATGCTGGCGCCCGGGGGCATTTTGTCTGGTGTTTCTCGAGTGCGCATCTTGCCATGAATCGGGTACCACCCTCTCCCATTGCTCCCAAAGACAAATTACTGGATAACAATGGCTATTAATAATTAAATGGCAATGTTGCATTTTTGATGACTGAGCTCTAGGAATCAGACTGGAATGCTGACAGTGGTTTTTATTTTCCTCCCCATTATGCAAGGGAATGAAAAACTGTCCTCCTAAGCTCAATCAATTAATATCACCAGCGCTTACTACTGTGGGTATAATTTGGGCTATAATTCTGCTGGACCTCAACTCCCCCTCCCCCTATTTGTCACAGTGTTGTTAAATATGCATACATTTTATCGTTGCACCTGAGATGTGTAGATAATAACCTATATCATTAGGCTCTTGTAATTCACAGAGGTTGGGTTCCGGAGTTTATTGCTGGGTTGACATTGCAATTAATTGGACACTGCTGCTTATTATGTAGCACTCGTTATGCCTTATGTACTATTGCGTCTCTAGCATACATTTCGGAAAGCAGGTTGTCCATCAGTCTGTCTGTTTTCCATAGGCTTGTGTGCCACTCAAGATATTTTCACCAAATTGGCGCTAGGATTCCCAAACAGGGATGGTGGTCTCCATTAATGTTTGGATCACATTTTGATTCAAAATAGTGGACCGAAATATGACTTGGCCATGACTTCACCCATTTTTTGGCATGACGGATCCAAACTCACAAACTGCACTCTCCATTTAAAATTGCACCACAATATATTTTTGCTTCTACAGATTTCTGGGCAATTCCCCACTAGTCATCTAATATTATGTATTGCTTATTAGTATGAATTGTATGCATATAACTATTTTAACTGTTATATTTTGTATTTGCAGTATATTGTATGTTGCTGTGTAACATAATATTATAGATTGTAGGTCACACTGAGATGCTTTTTTGGAGGAAGAAACCAATTAATAATGATAATAATAAGTAGTAGTAAACTGCCCTGTAGAAGTCTGACAAAGGGTAATATATAATCATGGGTTGTATACAACTTAATGGACCCAACATGCTTATTATTTGAAATCTTTAAGGTAATATTTTAGTTTTCTGTTAATTATGTTGCTTTGACTGTATACTCTATATTTGACTTTCTTCAGATTATTTTATTGATGTTTTATTGATGTTTTAATATTCTGTAAACCACTTTGAGATTTTTCTTAAAAATATAAAGCGGTTTAGAAATTAAATAAATAAAATTTCAATGGGATTACTCTGAGTAGGACTACCATTGGCACAATATAGCAACAGCCTGGCAGTTTGCTTTATTTTGAAATCTACACCTTTTCACTGAGGTCAAGCAAAACGAAAACTTACTGTGCACAGAAGCTTGGAGCACTCTGAGAATTGTTCCTAAGCAATTCCAAGCTTTGCAACACTAAAAAGACGGTGTCTTAAATAACTCTGACTGCCAAAAGAGAGATTTATTTAAGGCAAAAATGACTTACCAGACATTACTGGAAACACTTGAAAAATGAAGAAAACTCTCTATTGCCTTTGAGGATTTATTGAGTGGGGGTGCTATAGCTATAGTTTCAGGGTTGTTTTTTTAAAAAAACTTTAGCAATGGGTTCTGTTTGCCTATCTACAAAAGCTGTAACCTGAAATAAATGGCCTCAGCAGGGTTAAACAGCTTCATAGGTGCCAGGGCTGGTTCGGAGGTAACAGTCTGTGATGAGCAAGGACCCAGAAGCTGTGTGACAAGTCAGCAGTCTGGGCTGAAGTCAGAGCAAGAGTGAAAGAGGAGGCATCTGCCCTACTTGGATTCCAAACTGGACTCACCTGAACTGACAGGGGCCAAGATCTGCACTTGCCAAAAACAATGCCTCTGGCCCTGCCCACCACTGGTATGCTTCTGTCATGGGCCAGGAGTCAGCTTCACCTGTTGAGCAGCAGCCTGAAGGAGTAGAAGGCAGAGTGACTCCACCTGCTGATGATCAGCCTTCTTGCTCCTGATGAGAACCAATTGGCTCCAGCCTCCTTAAGCAGCGTTTCCAGCTTCAGTCAGTTGCTGGAAACAACATTCATCACTCCTGGCCAGACCTTGCTGCTTCTCGCTTCTCATAACCCTGGACCCTCTGCTTTCTTGACCCCCAGATCATCTGACTACACGAACTGAGATATTCCTGACCTTATGACTGGACTGAACCTTGCACATGGACTCTGCCTCCAAGCAAGCACCGTATTTTTCGCTCTATAGGACGCACTTTTCCCCCTCCAAAAATTAAGGGGAAATGTGTGTGCGTCCTATGGAGCGAATGCAGGCTCCTTGGCTTCAGTGATAGCAACGCAAAGCCTCCAAAGCACAGAGGGAGCGCTCCCTCCACGCTCCGGAGGCTTCACGTTGCTTTCGCAGAAGCCTGGAGAGCGAGAGGGGTCGGTGCGCACCAACCCCTCTCGCTCTCCAGGCTTCAGGGATAGCCGCCTGAAGCCTTTGGAGCACAGCGGGAACTCGCATTGCACTCCAAAGGCTTCGGGTTCCTTTTGCTGAAGCCGGGAGAGCAAGACTCTCCCGGCTTCAGCAGAGAGGGAGAGCTGCGCAGCGCCCCTTCAGCGAAGCGGGAGGAGAAATGGAAGGGGCTCCATTTCTCCTCCTGCTTCACTGAAGGGGCGCTGAGCAGAGAGGGGGAGAAATATTTTTTTGTTGTTCTCCCCCTCTAAAACAAGGTGTGTCCTATGGTTGGGTGCATCCTATAGAGACTTGGCTGGCTGGCTGGCTACTCCCTCTGCCATGACTGGCAGCACAGGACTACAACAGCTGCCCTTGCAAGGGTGGCCAGAAGGGCACAGGTCCCTTGAGTTAGAACAAGTTCCCCACCCCTGGTTTAAGACAAGGTGGAAGGAGGTTAGCAGGATAAAAATTGCAAAGTTCTCTTGCTGCTTTTTCACCCCCGTTCTCTAATTAAAGATTCTTCAAATATGCCTAATTAGGTGTCATTAAAGCTGACTGTAAGAACAGTACATGCAGCACATTCAAAATGCTGCTACCATCCTTAGAAAATCAAACTCACAATGGCACAGTCTAGGAAAGGCCAATTAGTAGAAGTATTGGAAAATCATAACTCGGTTCTACACCTGTGCCAAATTTCATCAGGAGGATCGTTTCCTGAGTTTCGATTTTACGTGCTCAATCCCCACAATGCCACAGGATATCAAGGGCAACTTGGAGGATGGAAAGTGATGATAGTTGCTACAGTGGCTTCAGGAGAAAAAGGAAAAAGTTGTGTTACTGCCGCTACTAAATTTTATATATGGATGTCTTATGATGGCCTATATTTGTAATGCCTAATAAAGGTTTGGTGAAGTAAGCAAGCAAGCTAATGAACATAAGAGTTGTTATGTATTCAGTGGTCTGTGTTTGCCTGAACTTGAGTCTGGACTAAGGATTCTGAGCCCTTGTGTTCTGATTCAATATATGATGTCCAATCACAGAACATTTCAGGGTTTGGCCCTCTGCCATTGGCCCTTGAACTCTGAGACGTGATTCGCAGCTTGGAAGTTTAGAAAGCCAATCACGTTGGGAGTGGGAGTGGCCCAGCCTTTCAAGAATGTATATAAGCAGTTGCTTTTCCCCTGTTTCCCAGTTATGTGGTTCAATAAAAGTTCTTGCTGTTATCACTGTGTCTTGCTTCGTGGGAACCCACCTACACTTCACTGGTGACGAAGGTGGGATGCTAGGCTAGGTATGCAGTCCTGGCTAGCTCCCACAAGCTGAAATCACTGCTGGGGAAATGTCACGTCAGCTGAGCTGAAATCACTGACTGCAGCCACAAGGCAGGTCACATAGAGCAGACGTCATGGCTACCCAGGGCCACATTGAGGAATTTGACACAATGGATAGAGGGATTCCTATGCCATCCGGCATTAGTTCTTCCTCACAGCCAATAGGGTGACTGACCCGGAACTGAAGTGGCTACACATCAAGGGTCCTGCTGCATCAGGCCACTGGTCCACAATGTCCATCACCCTAGTCTCACAGTGGCCAGTCAGATGCCCCCAGAAGACTTGACCACCACAGCAATATCCCCACCTGCAATTCCCAGCAATTGGTATTCAGAGGTTCACTTCCTCTGACAGTGGAGCATTTCTAAAGCACCTCAAAACCAGCTGGTGGTTGGCCACTTTGGAAACGCTGTGCTTTGTGTGATGCTCAGGAAGCACTGTCCATAGAGCAGAGCAAGCACTTTGAACTGCCTTCCTGCTTACCCCAGCAGGCCAACTTTGGCAGGTGTCTATCATCTGCCACCAGTTGATTGACAGGTCCCACCCACCTGTTAAAGTTGGCCCACAGGGTTTGAAGCGAGAGGTGTGAATCTGACCAAAAATGTCCCTCCCCCCCCCCGCCTTACATTGCAGCATCTACTACTGGGTGCCCCAGACGCACCTTCCTGATAACTTATTTCCTAACTTTCCTGTCAGAATTGTGGTTCAAATGCCCACAATTCCCCAACTGAATGATGTCACTGAAAAGGATGTAAAAAGAACAGAATGTTCCGTTGCTATGGAGATTAAGCTTGCTTCATTCTGCTTCTAGAGACTCTGCAGCCATATAATTATTATTTGGATTTCAAAATCTATAGGTCTTTCCCAACGAAGCCCCACTGTTCAGGCCATCTATTTATCCAAAGCAGTTCTTAAGAACCATTCTCAATTGACAGGCTGTGCTTTCGCTTGGCTACCCGAGGGCAAAATTCATGGACCCCCTGCTAAGCGCTAAATAGTTGGTCTGCCACACTGGATTCAGCTGAAGACCAAAGCCTTCAACCAAATTTGGCTTCACAATCAATCCCTCTTTCCAGGAAACTCTGGGAATTGAATCTCTGTGAGAGGAGAAGGGGTCTCTTAACAACTCCCAGCATCCTAGAAAACTACAGCTCCCAGAATTCTTTGGGGGAAGCCATGGCTGTTTAAAACGGTACAGGCAGAGGTGCAGTAGTCCAGGATCATATGGGTTGAAGGCCAGTTACTATTTCTGCCTCCAGAGTCCTAGAGCTGCCCAACCAGCATGAAAGGGGAGCTTTTGAGCTACTGAAAAGAAGTCTTCTCACCCTTTGTGCTCATTGTGTAGCCTTTCTAGGCCTTTTAAACCATGGGTAGGAAAATGTTGCACCCGAGCAGGGACGAAAAGGAGCCAAACGACACCAAGGGGTTAAATCCAGAGAAAGAGTTTTTATTCTGCCAACCCGGGTGGGCAGAGGAGCAAGTGTGATAAGTCACAAAAAGCATGCACGAGTTCACAGTCATGTGCACAAGCATATATACCCTTCCAGTTCCCTCCCCCTTTCTCCTCCTTCTTGAAGAGTCCTGCCCATGAGTTCCTCTGAGCATGAACAGAAAGCTGTCTTGGGACTATTGGACTCTTGGCGCCCTTCCCAGGAAAGGGGGGGGTGAGAGCCTTGCGTTCAGCATGTTCAGATGTGTTGCAACTGGAATGAGATAAGATTCGTTTCTCAGGCCTGAGTATTCTTGGCAATGACAGAGCCTATTCATTAGCCTTTAAAAGTAACATTTTGCCTATGCACAGCATCTTGTGAGAATAAGCAGAGAAGAGCAGAGAAAAGCTGTTTTGGATTTTTAGAAGACAAAAGGAATTTTGGATAGTTTTGAGGCCTGGGGTGATTTCACAGACAGGATTTGGGTATCCTGTCCCTTCAATTGGAGCCAATCAGAGTAAAAGAAAGTGAGTCAGTCCCTTGGGATTGGCTCCTAGGGCCACTCTGGAGAAGGCGTGTGGGAAGACCACCCAAGAAGAGTTGTTTTGTACGTTCCAAAGCTAAGCATTCAGGAACACTGAAAACATGAGGCGCTTCAGTTTCAGAAGAATGGTGTGCAAGGTTCTGTTATGTACAATGGCACATCACAGAAGACAAAAGAAGATGTTGCGACACTCCAAATCATTTGCCCATGTATGTGCACAGAAAACAGTAGATCTAGCTGAAAGGCGACACGTGGAGATCAGCGCTGATTGTTGCAATGCATCCCTAATGACTATTGTTGTATAATTGTAAGATTACTGCATAATCTTAGGAGTGTGGCTGTCAGGAAACTGTGGCTGTGATTCTCATGGAGGACCCCTGCACTTCTGAATTTGCCACTACCCTACTGGGTATGATAGTGCTTTAGATGCACAGTGCAGATAGGGGCCACCATCCCTGTTATTAAGCTCCAGCTCTGCACACCTTTCTGCTACTTAACCACCTCACTCGGCAGCATTAACTTTCTCTCAGACGCTCAGCCGATAAATTTGCCTAACAGGCTGCAGATGCCACATGCAAATCCTCACCCGCCGTTTCCCCCGGTAACAGAAAACAACCATGTGGTGCCGTTTGTGGGCCGTTTCGGGGTGTTTGCCGCCGTATTTCATTCTGAGAACAAAACCACGCTGGATTAAAAAAAAATAAAATCATAATAAAAATTGCTCTCTGCGTCTGCTTTCAACTGCCCCTGGCAGGTGTGTGCATGATTCGCGAGCTCCGGGAATTTCTCGTCGCTTCTCCTTAGCTGCTGTCCCCACCCCCCACCCCTCAGTAATTTCCAAAAGGTATTAGAATATTCATAGCAGCCTCCAAACAGATTAGGCGTAGGCAGTAAATCATAGGAGATTAACTTGGCAAAACATTTTTACCCTTTCGTGTGCAGCTGTTCACATTTCTGAAGCTGAGGGAGATGGTTCCATTATAACCTAATGCCCAGGTGCCGTGCCATCGGCAAGAGCAAAGGTGGTGGTGGGGGAGAACACAACTGAAAGCAATGGGGGAGGCAACAAAAAGAGAGGTTTACTACTCCAGAGGCTTCCGGTTAGAAAATGGCGTCTGAAGCAAGTCTCCTGTGAGCCTCAGCAGAGTGAGTATGAGCTTTTAAAAAATAATAAAAAATACTCCAGAACTAGATGAACAGCAAACAAACCACCCTCCTGCCAATTATAATGGGGGGGGGGTAGGGGCTATTTATCAGCCTGAGGGCCACATTAGCTTCTGGGCAACCTTCGGAGGGCCACCTGCAATGGAGGCTGCTCCATTATGGCAAATTTATAACATACATGATATGGAGAAAGGTGGATAGTGGAACATTTCTCTCCTTCTCACATAACGCCGGACCTCGTGGAAATCCAGTGAAGCTGACTGTTGGAAGATGTGGAACAGATAGATTTATGCAGCGCATAAACTATGGACCTCGCTACCATGGGAGGTAATAATGACACCCAACTTGGGTATCCTTAAAAGAGGATTGGACAAATACATGGAGGGAAAGGCTATTGATGACTGTTAGTCATGATGGCTAAGCTCTGCCTCCACAGTCAGAGGCAATTATTATTATTATTATTATTATTATTATTATTATTATTATTTATACCCCGCCCATCTGGCTGGGCTTCCCCAGCCACTCTGGGCGGCTTCCAACAAAATATTAAAATACAGTAATCCATCAAACATTAAAAGCTTCCCTAAACAGGGCTGCCTTCAGATGTCTTCTAAAAGTCTGGTAGTTGTTGTTCTCTTTGACATCTGGTGGGAGGGCATTCCACAGGGCAGGTGCCACTACTGAGAAGGTCCTCTGCCTGGTTCCCTGTAACTTGGCTTCTCGCAGTGAGGGAACCGCCAGAAGGCCCTCGGTGCTGGACCTCAGTGTCTGGGTAGAATGATGGGGGTGGAGACGCTCCTTCAGATATACTGGACTGAGGCCGTTTAGGGCTTTAAAGTTCAGCACCAACACTTTGAATTGTGCTCAGAAACGTACTGGGAGCCTATATAGGTCTTTCAAGACCGGTGTTATGTGGTCTCAGCCACTCCCAGTTGCTTCTGAATACCAGTTGCTGGAAGTCACAGGCGAGTAGAGGGCTCTTGTGCTTGGGTCGTGATCAGCAGTTTCCCACAAGCAACTGGGTGGTCACTGTGAGAACAGGATGCTGGACTAGACAGGCCATCGGCCTGATCCAGCAGGGCTCTTCTTACATTCTTATGAACGCATAGAGAACATATGGACAGACAACTTTCCCAAATATATAATAGAAGGAAAAGAGAAATGTGAGCGCAAAGGGTTTTGTGCTTGCATGGAAGCCCTTGGATACATGCGAGCATATTAGAAAACTTGCACATTTGGGCGATGCTGGTTTGGGAACTGACAGTGATGAAGACGCAGGGCTTTTTTCCAACCAAAAGTGTGAGGCATTCCACGCAGGCAAAGAAAAAGTAAGACAAAGTTTCCATGACAACAACTGAAGAATTCTGCCTTCATAAAGGGTAAGTTACTGCTTTTCAGAGTTGAGATGTTGAAGGGATTTACATAATGGTAGACTTGTGGGAGACAATCAAGACCTCCTCTTTTCTCTGCAGTGTAGACAATATCTAGGGAACTCCTTTCCTTGACAGCAGCAATAGAAGTATCTGACACATTCCATTTCACAGCAACTTTCATGAAAATGTGTGAGCATTTGTGGTCACCAGGGAGGAGACAAGCAGGGGGAAATATACTAGATTACAGTGGTGGGGAAAAATCTCCTTCTTCCTCTAGTACCTGCCTAAAAAGCATTTGCATAGTATGTGTGTGGAGTTTTAATCCCTAGAAATGGACAGCATTTTCTGTTCCACCCTGTATTCCTTGCATACGTGGTTTCTGTTCTGCTGCAGTTCATCTTCACCAATAGCTATGCTATTGTTCTCGCTGTCCACTAAGGCAAAATTACATAATTTATGTAATCTGTTGTGTAAAATATGTATGCTACATTGTCATTATGTTATTCCGCACCAAACACAATGCAAATTGGCGGTGGGGTGCATGGGTGTGGGTGTGTAATCAGTTATGTGATTTCGAAAATTCTGAAAATGACAGTGGTTAAGGATTCAAGCTTGGCCTTGCTGTTATTATTTTGAAGGAACAATTAAGGATCCTTTTGAAGGAGCAATTAAAGATCCTTTGTTTAAGCCGTTAATAATCCATTTCCTGGTAGCAGCCCAGATGGATATCATTCTTATGGAGAGGCAATTGTTCGTTAACCATGCAAAACTGGTCTGAAAAGGTTCAGAAGGTTGTCGAGTAATCAGAGGCAACACTAAGGGAGATGAATTCTATGGTGACTGGTCTCCATTTCTTTCATTAATTCCTCGCCAGAAGAACCTGGACCACATTCTGTTCACTTTTCTTCTTGGAGAGGTATGTTACCTGAACTTTATCTCAACACTCCAGACTTTCTTTATTTAGATATCACGTCACTAACTCTCTCCAAAATTTGAAGAGTTGAAGTTTGGGAGCAATAAATTGATCCGCAGACATAATCCCTAGCAAATGTATTATTCACTCTCCCAGATTTCAGCTTTTTGCCTTTGACTCTTTGGCAAACAGCCGCCCTACCAAACCAGTACACAAGCTGATAAGTCATCTTAATGAATCCATCACTGTGCAGATGGCCTGCAGAAATAAATGCCAATGGTACCAAATCATGTAGACTGATGGATGGTATTTAAGAGCTTTATAACTTACACTTTGGGGTGGTAATTAGATTCTCTCCACCCTGCACACTCTTAATTAAGGAGAGTGGTTGGACAGTTTTTGTCACTTAACAAAATCTTTCCCAATTAAAAGAAATCGCTAACATTCTGCACTCACATTGGGAGATGTTCTTATTCCAAATGCAAAGACTGAAATGCATAGTAGTAGTTCATCTTAGGTGCTGATTTGACTGCATGGTGCTAGGCTATCACAACTGTATCGAAACATGAACATTCGGATTCTAATATATTTGGATAATATTTCTATATACTACCAAGTCATGTTCAAAGTCCTTGTACAGTGGTACCTCAGATTACAGACGCTTCAGGTTACAGACTCCGCTAACCCAGAAATAGTACTTCGGGTTAAGAACTTTGCTTCAGGATGAGAACAGAAATCGCGTGGTGGCAGTGGCAGCAGGAGGCCCCATTAGCTAAAGTGGTACCTCGGGTTAAGAACAGTTTCAGGTTAAGAACGGACCTCCAGAACTAATTAAGTTCTTAACCCGAGGTACCACTGTATTCATTTACAAAGCCCTGAACAACTTAAGGACTCCCCAAACACTTATATCCCAGCTCAGTTACTGAGATCATTTGCAAGAGCATCATTGGTCATCCCCCAAGTTGGTGAGGCTCATCTGATGGTGACATGACATCAAGCCTTTCGTGCCATCAACCCCGTCTCATGGAATGCTCTTCAGCACACCTTTGTTTTAAGCTTTAAATGTCTACTGCAGACTCTTCCGTGCCACCAAGCTTATGCAGGCAGTTAAGAAAATATTGTTCTGTAAAGGTTGATGCTCATATCTCTTCAATTTTCACATGGTTTATTTATCACAGAATCATAGAATTGTAGAGTTGGAAGTGACCCAAAGGGTCAATGCAGTGCTTTAAACATTAATTACTTCTTCCCAGAGAACTCTGGGAATTGTAGCTCTGTGGTGGGAATAAGGGTCTCCTGACAGCTCTCTGCACCATTAGCAAACTACAGCTCCCAGAATTTGGGGTGGGGGTGGAGCATGACTGTTTAAAGTAGTGTCATGGTACACAAACCTACGTACCTACGGGACCGCCTCTCCCGGTATGCCCCACGGAGAGCCTCAAGGTCCATAAATAGCAACACCCTAGTGGTCCCAGGCCCTAAGGAAGTTCGATTGGCTTCAACCAGAGCCAGGGCCTTTTCAACTCTGGCTCCGGCCTGGTGGAACGCTCTGCCTCATGAGACCAGGGCCCTGCAGGATCTGATTTCTTTCCGCAGGGCCTGTAAGACAGAGTTGTTCCGCCTGGCCTTTGGCTTGGAGCCAATTTGATTCCCTCCCCCTCTTTCTTTTTCCTTTTTCCTTTCTCCTCCTGTGATGAAGTTGCATTTTAATATTTTAATGTTGTATTTAAATCTTGTTTTTAAGTTGTATTCATTCAACTTGTTTTTATTATTGCTTGTTAGCTGCCCTGAGCCCGGCCTTGGCTCAGGGAGGGCAGGGTATAAATAAAAATTATTATTATTATTATTATTATTATTATTATTATTATTATTATTAAACATTTGGTGTGTATATGGCCAGAGTGATCAAAACAGTTTTAATTAAAACTGCTCTTACTTGCCTTTGGCACATGGCAAGACTGTGTGGTAGCAATAACATCTTGTAGCGTTCTGATAAAGTTATTGCAGAGAAACCTTGTGGTAGCACCATGCAAAAGACTTTTGCTCTTTATGATACCTGATGATCCCACAAGCTAATCTGCTAGGGCTGTTTGGCCCAGGATGTTATGCCATGAAGGAAAGGGAACTGAAAAAAGCAGCCGTGCTAGCTATGACCGCCTAACCAGGGACTCTGAGTATTCTTGCCATCAATTACTTGCTCCTGTGTGGAGATGCCTTTTTGAAATTCTCCTGGTGGCGACATAATTGTCGCATGCTATAAATTGCATCCCGCAAAGCACCTGCAATAGTCACTGAATGTGCTTTTAAAACAGACAAGCAATCCCAAAGAGAAGCCAGAAGGATGTAATAACCATACAGTAAAAATGGTTTATTGGAAGCACTGCAGCCTTTGCAAATCAAAACATGAGATCATAAAGGCATTGGTGACATGTCCAACTTGGGCAGGGCTGAACTAGCTGCAACCCGAAACTATTAGCATTCAGTGGAGTAAAGACAAAACAATCTCAGGTTAATTCATGGCTCACATTTCTCTTCAACTGCATCAAGTAGTTTTTCTCTTCCCCACAGAGAAAAAAGAAGCGAACCAACAACATTAAAAGGAAGCCAAACACAAATATCATTGTGTTACTAAAGGGGTCATAAGAGAGCTATTCATTTTCATTTCAAAAAACAGGTGGATGACAGAGGGCCATTTAGCCAGGTGCAATAAAGTACCGGTAAGTAGAGATTATGATGTTGCACCAAAAGCCCACCACATAAACAGCTCACTTTTAAGCATAAGGTATAAATCAGAACACTCGACAATAGGAGAGATACTTGCAAATAAATCCAGAGCTTTAAAATGTGAAAGAAGTCACCGGAAAACAACAATTTGTAGCCAACATCAGTCCTACATCAGAGTAGATCCAGTGCAATTAATCAACATTGTTAACAGGTTCGTTTATTTCAGTGGGTCTGCTCCAAACAATACTTAGAATCATGGAATCATAGAATTGTGGAGTTGGAAAGGACCACAAGGGTCATTGGCAACGTAGGAATCTCAGCTAAGGTATTCGTGACAGATGGCCATCCAACCTCTACTTAAAAACCTCCATGAAAGGAGAGTCCACAACCTCCTGGTGGTCAAACAGCTCTGACCATCAAAAAGTTCTTTCTGATGTTTAGTCAGAATCTCCTTTCTTGTAACTTGAATCCATTGGTTCAGATCCTACTCTCTGGAGCAGGAGAAAACAAGCTTGCTCCATCTTCCATGTGACAGCCCTTGAGATATTTGAAGGTGGCTTTCATATCTCCTTTCATTCTTCTCCTTTTAAGGCTAAACATGCACAGCTCCCTAAACTATTCCTCATAAGGTTTAGTTTCCAGACTCTTGATCATCTTGTTCACGCTCCTCTGCAACGTGTCAACATCCTTCTTAAATTATGGCACCCAGAACTGGACACAGGACTCCAGCTGTAGTCTGACCAAGCAGTCCTACTACTTCCCTTGATCTGGACAAGGGAATAATGTCTGGAATAGCATTAGCCTTTTTGCTGCTGTATCACACTGTTGACCTATGTTAAGCTTGCAGCCTACTAAGACCCTAGATCCTTTTCACATATAAGCAAGCCAAGTTTTCCCCATCTGATATTTGTGCAGCTGGTTATTCCTGCCTAAGTATAGAATGTTGCATTTATCCCTATTGAAATTAATTTTGTTAGTTTGGGCCCAGTTCTCCAATCTGTTAAGGTCATCTTGAAACCTGATTCTGTCTTCTGTGGCATTAGCCACCCCTCCCTGCATCTGCAAATTTGATGAGCATCCCCACAATTCCTTCATCCAACTCATTTATAAAGACAATGAACAACAAGTCCAGGACAGAACCCTGCAGCACCTCACTTGTCACTTTTTCCCAGTATTATAAGGAACCATTTATGAGTACTCTTTGGGTTCGGTCAGTCAACCAGCTACAAATCCACCTAACAGTAACCTCATCCAGCCCACATTTTACCAGCTTCTCCACAAGAATATAATGGGGGATTTTGTCAAAAAGCCTTACTGAAATCAAGATACACTACATTCACAACATTCCCCTGATCCACTTAGCTTGTAATGCTATCAAAAAAGAAATTAGATTCATCTGGCATGACTTGTTTGTGAAACACATGTGCTGGGTCTTAGTAATCACAGCATCCAACTGTTTAATTATCTTTTCTAGGACCTTTCCTGGTATCAGTGTCAAGCCAACACCCACTTAGGCCTTCTTTTTTCCCCATTTTTGAAGATGAGGACAAGATTTGCCTACCTCTGGTCCACAGGGACTCCAAGAATTCTCAAAGATTATAGACAGAAGCTCTGAGGTTTGAATTCATTTAACGTAGCTACGTGTTCCCTTATCTCCTCTTTTCCTTCTTGAGCTGCAGCTCCCTCCTTGCATCATTTATTCTGTAATCACCAGGTTGGTCACTGCTTTCCTCTGGGACAGAGGCAAAGTAGATGCTGAGCAGTTCCACCTTCTCTCTGTCACCTACCCACATCGCTCTGTCTTCTCCATGAAGAGGACCCACTACTTACTACTACTTCCTCTTCTTTATTATTACTAGATTTAATCTCACTTGCAAGCCTGAGCTCATTCTGACCTTAGACCTACCTGACATTCTCCCTGCAAATGTTAGCTACTCGTGTCTACTCTTCCTTCATAACTTCTCCTTTCTTCCATTTCTTAAGCATGCCCTTTTTAAATCTCAGCTCATCTTCCAGCTCCTTATGAAGCCACACTGGGGTTTTTTTTAGATGTCTCCCACTTTTATTTTCTGTTGGAATTGTCTGTATTTGTGCCTTCACTATTTCACCTTGAAGAAACTCCCATCCATTTTGGATTCCCATCTCTTTGATTATTTCTAACCATGAGATCTTACCCAGTAGCTTCTTAAGCTTTTTGAAATCAGCCTTCTTGAACTCCAGAGTGCATGTCTGACTGCACTCAGCTTTCCCTTGCCCCTGTATAATGAAACCCAGAAGGACATGATCACTTCCTCCCAAGGTTCCCAGTACTTCCACTTGGTTGATCAGTTCCTCCCAGGTCCAAGAGAGATGATCCATCCCCTTGTTGCTTCTTATACCTGATGGGAAATGAAATGGTCAGCGAGCCTCACATGACTAACCAACAAGTCTAGAACCCTCACTGGGTGTAAATAAATAAAAGGTCTAGTTTTGTTCCACAAGTGCCTCCTCATTTCTTTGAACATCTGCTTGGGGGATCCTTTACATAAGTGAAACACCTGGCTGCACCTTTGAGACTAACCAATTCAGGCTCCAGTCCTATCTGGGAGCCATTCCCATGAAATATAGTGTGGTTTACTTCTGAATAATGCATGGTTATTGGAACATTAACCCACACTACAAATTGTGGCAGCAAGGACTCCTTCTAAACCAAGGTTAGGCATTTTTCAGTTTGGTTAGGTAGGAAGTACTTATACAGCTCCAATGTTTTAGTGTCCACATATTTGCAAGGGAGGGGGATGGAGGGAGACAGAACAACATGGCCCCACTGGTGTTGCCTCCTTGGTCCCACTGATGTGACCTTATTGGCTCCACCTACATGACCTCCTTGGCCATAGGCCGCCCCACCACATCCAGGGCTTACCAGCTGCTACTGGTATTTTTCTATGTTATGTTCAGAAACATATTTTTCACACACTTTACCCTAGAATATCCATTGCTTGGCCGGAGAACTGCCATTTTGCCACACTAGGTGGAAGACGGCTGTGTTTCAGTTGTCATTGCTTTGGAAATTGTGCATCGGGTAATTTGCTCTTAAACACAACCTGAATTGAACTTCTCCCCCTTCCCTGGTGCTAAAAGAGATCTTCCAGAAGTTAAAAGAGATGATTGGAAATGGAAGCTTCTCTTGGGGGAAAATGAAACTAGGAAACAAGCCCATATTCCTTATGCATATTCCCCCCCCCCTTCATTGTTTCAATGCCCATACATCAATATTTTTCAGTGGCAGATTCAAGCATTTGAGGACAGAAGTTTCCAGACAAGAACATTGTGCAAAGGGTGCCCATGTGTCAGTCATCTGGACTATGATGCCCACGGGAAAATGATATTCAATGGACTTCCGGGGGCGGCGCGAACGGCAATGGCGGTCCTCTTCTGAACGGGAGAGGAGGCTCCGCAGACAACGGGTCGTCCGCTACGGCGAAGCGGAGACCCACTTCGGAAAACCCCAGGCAGCAAGAGCCTGGGGTCTTGAGGCTCGGTGGGCGCCTTGAGCGACCCTCCAAGCGCGAAAGGAACCCCGTAAGGGGCTCCGGAGCGTGGAGGGGGGTTGCGGCGCTGAGAGCTGCTTCACAGTCTGTGGAGCGAAGCCGCGCTGCTGCTGCCGGTGAGCGCTGATCCCTTTTCCTGTCAAATTACGGATTCGGATGAAAAGCAACTTATTCGTGAGTAAAAGACTGAATCACTTGAAATTAGAGACTTTAAAGGAAAAATCTTAATTGGCTTGAACTTGGCTGAAAGCGGAGAGACGTGGAAACAGGAAGTCCGTCTTCCGCAGCCATTGAACTTGAAAAAAGCAATCAGCTGGAGGAGTGGAGGCTGAAAGAAAGAGATTCTAAACTTTACAGATCTAAGCATCTACTGAACTTGCAATTTAAAGTAAAGACTTTAAGCTAAAGATTTGGAATTATTACTTGCACTTGACTTTCCTCCTTTTATTGGATTACAAATTAGAAGGTGAAACCCAGAGTCAGGAGCTGCCTGAGCATTAAGAGATTGAGCTGTCAGTACTGCAGATTTGGATACTGTATATTGGAACTTGCAACAATCTGAGGGTATTGAGACCTTTTAAATTTGAAACATTCTTTTTGGAGACAAATAAGCACTGTCTGTAACAAAGTGACCATTTATAAACTCTGCTAAACATTTGTATCTGAAGGTTCTTGGACATTAAATTAGACTCTGAAAGACATTTTAAGCTCCCTCTAGAGGATTGGATTAAAACAGTGACTTTACATGTACATTTATTTTCGATTCCCTTGTTGTTTGCTCGCTCTGGGCCTTTCCATTCCCATGGGAATAACTCAGTGTGACCTTGACTGACAGATAACGTTGGAATGAGTGGCACAAGAAAAAGAGGGAGAGTTAGACAAACAACTTTAACAACTCTAACCTCAGCCTCGCAGACACGTAGATCATCTGTACCTACTTTGCCCTCAGAAGTAGAAGTTGAAGAAGTTGCCTTGTCACAGGCAAAAGAGGGAGAGGGTGAAGCAGAGCAGTTACAATTGGAAGATATGGCCTCAGGAGTATCTGTTTCTGTTCTAGACAAAATCTTCGAAAAATTGGAAGCTTTGGACAAGAAAGTAGATGTGCAATCAGCAAAGATTGACAAAAATACAGAATGTCTAAATAAATTAACCATACAAGTGGTACAGAATACACAAGCAATTGGACAGTTAACGGAGGCCTCAGCAGAAAATCGGAAATTGGCTGAGGACACCAGACAAAAATTGGAAAATTTAGAGCAAGAGGTAAGACCACTCACTAAACAAGTTGGGGAACATCAGATTTATCTTTCTATGATAGAACTGCGAAATCGTGAGAATAATTTGAGGATTAGATCATTACAAGAGGCAGAAGAAGGAAATCTAACTGAGTTTTTGACCAAAGAATTCTCCAAGTTCTGGAATTTGGAAGGAAAGGACTTTAAAATTGTGTCAGCTTTCAGACTTGGAAGATTCATAAAGAAGGAGAGGCCCAGAGACTGTTTGATAACATTGAGATCAAAGGAGGAAAGGGATAAGATTTTGGGCCTACATTACGGAAAGTCACTGGAGGTTTTGGATAGAAGAATTGAAATTTATAAAGATATCCCAAGACAACTGCTGGATCTTAGAGTCGCCTATTCTGAACTTGCTAAACTACTAAGGAGCAACGCAATTCCATTCAGGTGGGAATTTCCCCAAGGAATATCTTTTACCTTTAGAGGGAGAAAGGTCAAAGTTAGAACATTGGAAGAGAGAGACAAATTTTTGGCTACATACGGAGAGGATCTTCAAAAAGGAATTGAACTACCCTTTGGGCCTGGGGCAACGCCAGCATCAACACCAGCACCTGGGGAACCTGAAGATTCAGAGAAGATACCACCCCTGGAGAAATAACCAGATTGATCCAGGATGTCTCTGCAACTGCTGAGTTGGAATATTAATGGTTGTAACATTCCGGAAAAAAGGAAGAAAATATTTCACATATTAAAAAAAGAACAATTGGACATTATCTGTTTACAAGAAACACATGTGACGAGGCTCCACAGAAAAGTGTTAATAAATAAAAGATTGGGCCAGGAATTTGTATCGTCGGACAAAGTTAAGAAGAGAGGCGTGGTGATATATGCAAAAGAGAGCCTGTCACCTAAATTCTTATTTAAAGATGAACATGGAAGAATTTTGGCTATTGAGATACAATATCAAGGAGAGAAACTGTTGATATTAGGAATCTATGCACCTAATGAAGGGAAATCGGAATTTTACAAGAAGCTGCAGGAGACAATGCTGGACTATCTGGATTACAACAACATCATAATGATGGGAGATATGAATGGGGTCGTATCAACTAACATGGACAAGTCACAAAGTCAAAATGTTACAAAAGACGGCAGACTACCTAAAACCTTTTTTGAAATGACTGACAATATGGATTTGATTGACATTTGGAGGACAAAGAACCCACTAGGAAGAGAGGGAACATTCTTTTCTGAAGCCCAACTGACCTGGACAAGAATCGACCAAATATGGATTTCTAGAGGCCTGGCACCTAAGGTCAGATAAGTGGAAATCTGCCCAAAGACCTGTTCCGACCATAATGCAGTAAAGATGGATATGACACTACTACCAACTGGATCCTTTAGATGGAAGATGAATGACAATTTGTTCAGAGATCAGGAAATTACCAAGAAGGCCCAAAAAGTTTTGAAGGATTACTTTGAGATAAATATGAATAATATGGTGGAAAAAAGAATAGTCTGGGACGCAAGTAAAGCTGTAATGAGGGGATTCTTGATACAACAGAATGCAGTAAAGAAAAGAACACAAAATGAGAAAAAAGATAAGATCTTGGATAAAATAAAAGAATTAGAGAAGAAATTAAGAGTGAATCCGAAGTCACAGCCAACTCTGAGAGAAATTAAACTTTATCAAACACAATATTCTAAATTGATAAATCAGGAAATTGAATGGAAGGTTAAATTAATGAAACAAAAAACGTTTGAGTCGGCGAATAAATGTGGAAAACTGCTAGCTTGGCAGTTGAAGAGAAGACAAAGATTAAATACTGTTACAAACTTAGAGGCTGATGGAAAAAACATTCAGAATCCAGTGGACATTAGAAAGTGTTTCCAGAGATATTTCAAAAAATTATACACCCAAGGGCCGCAAGACGATGTTGAGATTAAACAATTTTTGGCAAAAAATGGACTATCTAAATTGTCACAAGAAAATAGGACAATCCTGAATTCTAAAATAACACGACAGGAGATTGAACAAGCCATCCAGAACATGCAACTCGGCAAATCTCCAGGACCAGATGGGCTGACCTCCAAGTACTATAAGACATTAAAAGATTATTTGATACAACCCTTGATGGAGGTCAGCAATGAAATTATGGAGGGGAAGAGGGCACCGGAGTCGTGGAAGGAAGCGTTCATCACATTAATACCAAAGTCGGAAGCTGAAAAGACACAACTTAAGAACTACCGTCCCATCTCTCTTTTAAATGTGGATTACAAAATATTTGCAGACATTTTGGCAAATAGATTTAAAAAAGTTTTAAATGAAGTAATTCATAAGGACCAGGCCGGCTTTCTCCCAGGTAGACATCTGTTTGCTAATACAAGGAACATTATTGACATTTTGGAACTTTTGCAAACAGATATAAATACAAAAGCAGTTTTAATTTTTATAGACGCGGAGAAGGCCTTTGACAATATCTCCTGGAAATTTATGATGGGAAATTTAAAAGAGATGGGAGTGGGACGGGGTTTTGAGAATGGGATTGAGGCGATATATTCAGAACAGAAAGCTAAATTGATAGTTAATAATGTGGTTACAGAAGAGTTCAAAATTGAAAAAGGGACACGACAAGGTTGCCCTATTTCCCCTTTGTTATTCATTTCGGTTCTGGAAGTGCTATTGAACATGATTAGAGGGGATCGGTTGGTGGAAGGAATTCAGGTCGGTCAGAAACAATATAAATTAAAAGCTTTCGCAGATGACCTGGTTTTGACCCTGCAGAAGCCAGAGCCCAGTACGAAAAGAGTATTACAACTGATTAATGACTTTGGTCGGGTGGCTGGATTTAAACTAAATAAACAGAAAACTAAGGTTTTGGGGGAAAATTTGACTGATACAGAGTCAGAACGGTTTCAGAATGAGACGGAACTTAATGTGGTTAAAAAAGTAAAATACCTAGGGGTAAACATAACAGCAAAAAATCTAAGTCTATTTAAGGACAATTATGAAAAATGCTGGACAGAAATTAAGAGAGACTTAGATAGTTGGTCAAAATTGAAACTTTCTTTGTTAGGCCGAATTGCTGCTATCAAGATGAATGTATTGCCAAGGATGTTGTTTTTATTTCAAACACTTCAGGTTTTGGACAAAACGGAGTGCTTTCAGAAGTGGCAGAGAGACATTTCTAAGTTTGTCTGGCAGGGCAAAAAGCCCAGAATTAAGTTTAAGATATTAACCGATGCAAAACAAAGAGGGGGCTTTGCCCTGCCAGACTTAAAGTTGTATTATGAAGCCGCAGCGTTCTGCTGGCTAAAAGACTGGCTACTTCTTGAAGACACTGATGTGTTAGATTTGGAAGGGTTTAACAATGCTTTTGGATGGCATGCATATTTATGGTATGACAAGGTTAAAGCAAATAAGGCCTTTAAGAACCATATTGTCAGAAAATCACTGTTTAATGTCTGGACAAAATATAAAGACTTGCTGGAAAATAAAACACCAAGGTGGCTTTCACCTCTGGAAGCTAAGGCCCGAAAAAGACCCAATATGGAGGCTAAATGGCCAAAATATTGGGAAATACTAGAAAAGGATGGAGACAATTGGAAATTGCAGAGTTTGGAGAAAATGAAAGACAAAGTGCGAGATTGGTTACATTACGCTCAGATTAAAGAAGTTTTTAAAAATGATAAGAAACTAGGGTTCCAGGTGGAGAAATCGAAACTAGAAACAGAATTGTTAGAACCAAAGATTAAGGTACTTTCAAGGATGTATAACTTGCTGTTGAAATGGAATACACAAGATGAAACGGTTAAATCGGCTATGATAAGGTGGGCACAGGACATTGGGTATAATATCATGTTTGAGGACTGGGAGAGGTTGTGGAGTAATGGATTGAAATTTACTGCATGTAACGCTCTGAAAGAAAATGTAATGAAAATGATTTATAGATGGTATATGACCCCAGTCAAACTCGCAAAAATTTACCACCTGTCTGATAATAAGTGTTGGAAATGTAAAGAGTGTGAGGGAACGTTCTTCCACCTCTGGTGGACTTGCCCTAAAGTGAAGGCGTTCTGGGAAATGATTTATAATGAATTGAAAAAGGTATTTAAATATACCTTCACTAAGAAACCAGAGGCTTTCCTTTTGGGTATTGTCGGCCAAGGGGTGGCAAAGAAGGACCAGACATTTTTTATGTATGCAACAACAGCAGCAAGGATACTTCTCGCAAAACACTGGAAAACTCAAGATCTACCCACACTGGAAGAATGGCAGATGCAACTGATAGACTACATGGAACTGGCTGAAATGACCGGCAGAATTCGTGACCTGGGAGAAGAGAGGATTGAGGAGGATTGGAAGAAATTTAAGAATTATTTACAAAAGCATTGTAATTTGAGTGAATGCTAAATAAGATGCTAGACTAAAATAACTGAGCACCACTAAATTTAGAAGTTTTTAAGAAAATAAGTAAGACTGTGAAAATTTAACTCCTTTCGAGAATTATAAGATTATGAAATATAGAAGGGATATAAGAATTTAAATAAGATGATAAATTGCTGACAAAATGGTACAACGATGAAAGTGGGAGCGGGAGATGTGAGGAAGTCCAAAGAAAATGTGAAATTATGTTAAGACAAATGTTATATTGTTTATTATGTTTACTTTTATTGTAAAACCCAATAAATTGCTTTAAAAAAAAAAAGGAAAATGATATTCAAATTGCATTAATTATATGTAACTGAAAATGGCAGTTTAGTGCTGGACTTCTGGCTTACGATGCCTCTCTGATGTGCCCTCTCCCCCCACCGATCCTGGGCCAATTACCCACCTCCACTGCATTTTACCATTGGTGTCCCTTCTACCTAATGGCACTGGAAAGCTTTCCATTCAGAATGGTACGGCCAACTCCAGGACTCTGCTTTATGAATGACAGATTGGTTTTCTCCCAGCCTATCCCGCATAGTCCTCTTGATAAGCATCGTGTAATTTGCTTGGCATGATCTTATACATAAAGCAGCTGGCAGGTACAGTTTTATTATCCTGGCTGCAGCTTCTAATGTGATTGATCACAGCCTGTTATGGTACACTGCATCTGGAGGAAATCGAATTTTCTCTGAACCCATGATGGAGTACTCAGATACACTTTCTTATGCAAGGAATGCACAGAGAAGAGAAGGAGCTGGATATCAAACCAGATGCAAATCTGAGTCCAGGTCAAAGGCAGAAGAAGTCTCTTTTCGTTAGGAAGCTTCCTTTAAACACACACACACAAATAAAACCACACACCTACTGAAACTGAAACTTTAAAAATAATTATATGCACACATCTCTACTGGTGAATGGGGAAATGCCCCACCAACCTCATTCTGCCCTCAGCAACCCCCTACCCTTTGGCTTATTCCCAGCCCAGAGGGATGACAATGCCTGTTGCTTTCCTCTTCCTTACTCTCAGTGTTGCTTGTTATAGAACTCCACATGCAGGAGGATGAGGACAAAACCAACATGAGTTGGCTCTGCCTAGCATTGCCTTTGGCTCCACCTACTGGTGGGCTCCCTGCCTTCCACCCTACCAGTTTCAACAGACACCACCGCATACATTGGATCATCCAAATTAAATCATCACGAAAAGGACTCTGTGCACAACCATTGCATGTGGATGGCAGTACAGTGGTACCTCAGGTTACAAATTTAATTCATTCCGGAGGTCCATTCTTAACCCAAAATTGTTCTTAACCTGAGGCACGCTTTTGCTAATGCCACTGCACGATTTCTGTTCTCATCCTGGGGCAAAGTTCGCAACCCAAGGTACTACTTCCGGGGTAGCAGAGTTTGTAACCCGAAGTGTCTGTAAGCTGTAGCGTTTGTAACCCGAGGTACCACTATACTGGATTTGTAAAATGAGAATGGATGATGTTTGGCCCTTTCTGCTCCCTGGTTCAAAAGGTGCAGTTTTAAAGGGAGGGGGAGAGGAACCTCCAGTGATTTGTGGTTCATTTGGGCAACAGGGGCACTACTCTTCCTGCCAAGCTTCCTACTTACAACCAGCTTCCAGCTTTCTCCAATTCCAACTTGGTGTTGCCCTTTGTAGAATTCAGCAGGGAGGAGGATGGGAACAAAACTAGAGGTAGCTGCTTCTGCTTATCATTGGCTCTGGCTGCCTCCTAAGCCTCCTCCCTGCCAGTCTCAGTGAGCATCAGCCACCACTCAGGTCCTCCAAATGTTTTTGGGCTCCATCTAGGGAGGAGGAGAAATCTTTTTTTTATATATATATAAGATATTTATTAAGATTTTCAAAATATTACAAAATAAAAATAAAAAAGAAGAAAATACAAAATAAAAATGGTTAAAAACAACTCAATCTTTCCATTACTTATTTTTCATTAGCTTGTTTCCCGGACCTCCTCACGCCTCCCTTTTTTGTATTCCAGTTTGGTTTGTTGGTTCAGCAAATCCTTCCCCTCTTTGTTTATCCTAGTCTTTAATCTTAAAATATTGTAACGTTAAATTTTTACCTATTAATAATCCATTTTTCATATTCCCTTATAGTATTACAGCTGAAAACCACTTAATTTCTATCCAACATCATTCTAGAAATCCTCATAACTCAGATTCCAGAGTCGATTCACATGATTCAATCTGGGCAATTCATGACGCACATTGTATCATGAAATCTGCTTTAGAAACTCTAGTACGCTGTAGACCCATGCACCACTCTAAAGGATCCTGCACCGCCAGCCTGCTCTGAGAGCCAGTGTGGTGTAGTGGTTAAGAGGGGTAGACTCGTAATCTGGTGAACCGGGTTCGCTTCCCCGCTCCTCCACATGCAGCTGCTGGGTGACCTTGGGCTAGTCACACTTCTCTGAAGTCTCTCAGCCTCACTCACCTCACAGAGTTTTTGTTATGGGGGAGGAAGGGAAAGGAGAATGTTAGCCACTTTGAGACTCCTTCAGGTAGTGATAAAGCAGGATATCAAGTCCAAACTCTTCTTCTCCTCTGTCTTCAGTGTGTCCTTTCTATGCATGGAGGGGGTTGTGCGAACCTCCCTCAAGCCAAGGGCAGTCAATCAAATCGCTCTCAAATCAAACCAAGTACCAGATGGGTAACAGTTTGTAGTGCATGGATGAGGGAATTGTGGCCCTCCCGATGTTGTTGGACTCCAACTCCCATTGACCACAGCCAGCATGACTAATGGTCAGAAATAGTGGATTATATTCAATGTAGTGCTAAGGCTAAGGTTCCATCAGAGCAGGAATTTCTCCTTCTTCACCGGGACATCCTCCCCACCATTCACAAATCTGGGACTTCTGCCAAGCCTCCAGAGCAGATTTGGTGGTGGTGTGGAGCCAAGCATAATAGGATGGGGCAGGAGGAAAGAGACCCATTGCACTAAGCCGTAGTCCTTGTAAGCCTGCAACTATATCATTGAATGCCACCCAACTAGAGTTATTGTGTAGAAACATCTAGAGGACCATCGGTTCCCCCCAACCCTGATGCAGAAGAAACTTGTGTGAGACAACCCTGCTGCTAATTTATATTATTTCAGTGTGGAAATGGGCAGGGTGCATGTTTGGGAAATACTGATGGACTCCTACTCCCATCAGCCCCAAGCTGCCAAAAGGCAAAAGCTATTGGTGCAGGCCATTTTCTGAATTGGAAAGAGCCTATGTTTGGAAAGAGCATTTGGAGCAGAGAAGATGAGGTGCCTTTTCTTTAAATCAGTTACCCACATTGGGGGAGTGGTTGGTTGTAAGATGATGCCTCTGCCCCTGAGCCACAAGCCACAGTCAGACCCACAGTACTGGGAATGGTTTAGAGCAGAGCATAAGGAAAAGCTATGATTTTCTTTTAAAGTGTTGTAAATTGCTTTGAGGGCCTGGAGGGTGAAAAGAGGGGTATTAATCCCTTCTTATCATCTTCGCAGACTGCATGCCTCTCTTCTATGTATTAGGATGTAGCATAGCAATGGTAAAATAAGCCATTATTTTTCAAGGAGAGAGAAGCCATTTCCCATCCAAAGGCAGAAATTCTGGATCAGGAACGTTGCCCAATGGACCAGACAGGTTCCAGGGAAAATATTATAAACATTTTCCAGAAAATCTTTATTCCACAGTTATTCAGTTTCTTTAATAATATTCTTTCAGGGGGATAGATCCCAGAAACCTAGAGGCAATCTCTAAAGGAAATGAAGATATTAAGCAGCTTCATTCCTAGAGGCCAATCACATTACTTATCGTAGATAAGATTTTTAAATATGGTAAATTGTGCATAAAGGTTGCTGACAGAAATGTATGGTATCAGGATAGATTGTTTTGCAAGATGTTTATATTAGATAAATTGCAGAACCCCCCCCCCCAATTTTTTTTTTTTTTAAGATTAGGACAATTTGCACCAACATGCTGGTGGAATTTTCAATAGGGGTTGTTGTTGTTTTTAGTTTCAAAAAGGCAAACTGATATTAAAATGTGAAGAACTTAGGACTTAAAAAGTGAGAAACTGAGAGAAACTGAAACTGACAGATTCACCCAACCTTACACACTGTCACACACTGGTTTTTGGAAGCCTATGGGGCAAGAACAGCAGGAGGGGTTTTTTTAGAGTAAAAGGGACTATTTGGAGGGAAATTATTTTTGCATATGGGGTGAGGGTCTGGTGGTGGTGTTTTTTAACTAGTTGAGTTAAAGGCAGCCCTGTTAAAAAAAAAAAGAGTTGTTTCCTAGTTCTGCTGGATCTCTCAGCGGCCTTTGATACAATCGACCATAACATCCTTCTGGACCGTCTAGAGGGGTTGGGAGCTGGGGGCACTGTTATACAGTGGTTTCACTCCTTCCTCCTGGGCCGTGTTCAGAAAGTGGTGGTGGGGGATGAGTGTTCAGACCCTTGGGCCCTCACTTGTGGGTTGCCTCAGGGTTCCGTCCTCTCCCCCATGCTTTTTAACATCTATATGAAGCCGCTGGGAGAGATCATCAGGGGGTTTGGACTGGGTGTCCATCAATATGCAGATGATACCCAGCTCTACCTCTCTTTCAAATCAGAACCAGTGAAGGCGGTGAAGGTCCTGTGTGAGTGCCTGGAGGCGGTTGGAGGATGGATGGCGGCTAATGGATTGAAGTTGAATCCTGACAAGACAGAAGTACTGTTTTTGGGGGACAGGGGGCGGGCTGGTGTGGAGGACTCCCTGGTCCTGAATAGGGTAACTGTGCCCCTGAAGGACCAGGTGCGTAGCCTGGGAGTCATTTTGGACTCACAGCTGTCCATGGAGGCGCAGGTCAATTCTGTATCCAGGGCAGCTGTCTACCAACTCCACCTGGTACGCAGGCTGGGACCCTACCTGCCCGCGGACTGTCTCGCCAGAGTGGTACATGCTCTAGTTATCTCCCGCTTGGACTACTGCAATGCGCTCTACGTGGGGCTACCTTTGAAGGTGACTCGGAAACTACAGCTAATCCAGAATGCGGCAGCTAGACTGGTGACTCGGGGCGGCCGCCGAGATCACATAACACCGGTCTTGAAAGACCTACATTGGCTCCCAGTACGTTTCCGAGCACAATTCAAAGTGCTGGTGTTGACCTTTAAAGCCCTAAACGGCCTCGGCCCAGTATACCTGAAGGAGCGTCTCCACCCCCATCGTTCTGCCCGGACGCTGAGGTCCAGCGCCGAGGGCCTTCTGGCGGTTCCCTCATTGTGAGAAGCAAAGCTACAGGGAACCAGGCAGAGGGCCTTTTCGGTAGTGGCGCCCGCCCTGTGGAACACCCTCCCATCAGATGTCAAAACGATAAACAACTACCTGACATTCAGAAAACATCTTAAGGCAGCCCTGTTCAGGGAAGTTTTTAATGTATGATATTTTAGTGTTTTTTGGTTTCTATGGAAGCCGCCCAGAGTGGCTGGGGAAACCCAGCCAGATGGGCGGGGTACAAATAATAAATTATTATTATTATTATTATTATTATTATTATTATTATTATTGAGTGCCTTGGGATTTCTCTCAGTATCCTGAAACCTCTGTGGCATATGGGTTGCCCTGTTTTTCCTACAAAGCCATTGGCACAGGTCTACTGAGTTCAGAATTAGAGGGAAATATTAAAGAACATTTTTTAAAAAATCTCAGTTGAATGGTCGCTTATTAATACACACTGACTGTGACAATTGCCCTGATCCAAAGCCTAAAATTAGAACCTGGTGCACTCCAAGCAAGGTTGCCAAGCTAGGCTGCTGTTCTCCTTGAGTAAGATGGCAGAGTTTTCTTAATACCTTCCCGGCCCTTCTCTCCCCGGATGTTTTGGAGAGCGAGCGAGGCAAACTGAAGAGACAGGGCTGTCTGTCGAAAAGGTGATCTCTAATGTACTGAAGCAGGTTCCCTGGAGCCCTTTGTCTCCCGTGATTGACAGCTGGTGAAAAAGCAAACCACTGGCAGATATGGCTCTAAATCAAAATTGTCCGCTTGAGCAGGAATGATGTTGGTTCTGATCGCAATGCGAATCTGTCAGTGTCTGTTTTCTGCATTTGCTATTTTCTCTAGCTAAGTTAAACTCTGTCTTGCTGACATGCCATTACAGCAAACAGTGCTTTGCCTTACCTTGTGGGGATGACTCTTGTGCACAATGACCCGGCCATGCCCTGCAGGATGTGGGCAGTGTTTTGCAGGATCAGAGAAAGAAAGCCTTTCGGCAGGGATATCCCTCCATAGGAACATAGGAATCTGCATTGAGCCAAGTCAGACCATTGGTCCATCTAGCCCACTATTCCCTGTTCTGACTGGCAGTGGCTCCCCATCATTTCCGAGCACAATTCAAAGTGTTGGTGCTGACCTTTAAAGCCCTAAATGGCCTCGGTCCTGTATACCTGAAGGAGCGTCTCCACCCCCATCGTTCGGCCCGGACACTGAGATCCAGCGCCAAGGGCCTTCTGGTGGTTCCCTCATTGCGAGAAGTGAGGTTACAGGGAACCAGACAGAGGGCCTTCTCGGTAGTGGTGCCTGCCCTGTGGAACACCCTCCCTTCAGATGTGAAGGAAATAAGCAGCTATCCTATCTTTAAAAGACATCTGAAGGCAGCCCTGTTCAGGGAAGTTTTTAATATTTAATGCTGTACTGTTTTTAACACTTGATTGGGAGCTGCCCAGAGTGGCTGGGGAAACTCAGCCAGATGGTGGGCGGGGTATATATAAAATTATTATTATTATTATTATTATTATTATTATTTCAGACAGCAGTTTCTCCTAGTCCTACCTGGGGACACCAGGGATTGAATCTGGGACCTTCGGCATGCAAGGCAGTTGTCACTGGACAGTTGCTGACTGGCGATCAGTGGCGTAGCATGGAGGGGACACAGGGGCAGTTGCCCCGGGTGCAAAATTGTCAGGGCAAAAAATTTCAATTGCCTTAATACAGCTGTGCACATCTGTCACTGGGCCTCTGTTGAAAATGACTTCTCCATGTAAACTAGTGACCTCTCCAGAAGTGACCTCTGTAGCTGTGATCTCCTGGGTGGCAAGGACACCGTTGGGCAGTTGAATGTGCATGCACCCTTTTCCCTCCCTCCCAGTCTGCATCCGTGTGGCCCCGGGTGCTGGCAATCCATGCTATGCCACTGCTGGGAATGATGGGAGTTGAAGTTCAACAGCAACTGGAGGCACAAAGTTTCCATATGTCTGCTCTAGGGGCACTGAGCTTCTCTTATCAGTTCCCTTCAGCCTCTGCTCTCCCCTTGAATCCATAAACAAAACTGAGGTTTAAACAAATTAAAGAGTTGGTTTATGTGGCACACAGAACCAAATATGAGTCCCATTGTGACTAGGGGTGGGGTAGGGATCCCAGTGGCTATTTCAGATTTCTGTCTTTCCAACATGCTGACTTAAGGCCGTCAGAAGCATAAGGAAAGGAAAAACATTTTTGGAAGCCTGCAAATGACATGTTCAAACTAAAATTAAAACCAATGAAGATGTTAAGAGCTGGTACTCAATTAAATCAGACTCTTCTCTCATCTCAAACCTGCATTTAAACATGTAAACATATCAGCGCACAAAGATTTATCTGATGTTAAATGAGAACACAAGCAATTTTATTCCAGAGGGGCAGATGTTAAAAAACATTGTTATGTACCATTTTCACAGATGTTCCCTCCTTCACTATTTTTAGCGCTGGATTTTAGTGTTTCAAATTTCGCATTTCAAAAGCCGTAGAGAGGAAATGGTAGGTACACTCAAGCCAACGGCATTGGTTGAAAGGCAGTTTGGCAAAGTGTGTGCCCAGGGATCTTTGCCAAGGGAAATGCATTATCGTTCTTCAACCTTGGTCTGTTTGCTTTCCAATCATTTAGGGCTTTAAACCAGAGCTTGTCCAAGACATTTTGGCAACTGAAGCAGACCCCAAAATGACCCCAGGGAACAAGGGGTGAGGAAGTATCTGTATCAGGAACCAGGGGGACATTGGGATCTGCTGTCTCTGTGAATTCTGCCGCCTGAGGCAGTTGCCTCACCTTGCCTCATGGGTGGGCCGGCCCTGCTTTAAACAGTAATGTGAACACCTTGAACTGGGCCAGAAGCAAACTGGCAGTGGGTGCAGCTGTTTTAAAGTAGGGGTGATGTTAGATCTAACCTACCATTGGCCTCCCTGCCTTCTCCCCCACCAGTTTCAATGGGCAGAATATGGGCAGATAGCTGCTGGTTAATACGCAGGGGGGAAATAACTTGGCAGCATTGACAGGGATGAGAGAGATATGTGTGTTTTTTAATGTGAACCTGCCTAATTCACGATTTGGGAATAAATATGTGAATTGAAACACAGCTGTCCTTTGAAATCTGCACTTCTCTGAATTTTGTGATGCAACTCTCCAACCACAAAAATACCCGACGAGTGTGAAAATAATGTACAAGGGGAAATTGCTGCCAAAAATGTGAATATTAGGCAGACCTGCATGCAAATATGCATACACAAGGCGCAACATGCACTCAGGTGTATACAAATTGCCATGAAGGCTTCTTCTTTCTTTTAAGCAAGCTGACGCAGAAATGGGTAATTGACAGATCGATCCATCCCCAGTTTTGAATTACTCGTCTTACCCTTTATGCACACAAGAAACTTCATTCTCCTTGCTACTCAGATGAGCCACAAGGGCCTAATGTGGCAGTTCGAGCAATTAAAATTCAATGAGGCTGCAAATATTTGCAGGATTTAGCCCAGAGTGACTTATTTTAGAGATTTGTGAAGCCTGAATCACTCCTAGCGTGATGCAGTCGTTTTCATGCATAAGTAGAAAAGATATTTGTTCTCTTGGCTCCCCTCCCTGCTTCCTATAGGTAGCAGAAACTACCACAGCCCAGGAGAGAGTCAGATACATACCTGATGTAGCGTTACTCAGTTTAAAGGCTGAGCTGGTATGGGGTGTGGCCAGGGAGGAGGTGTGGCCTCAGGAGAGTTCCAAGGGCCAGGTAGAAAGGCCTGGAGGGCCACATTCACCCTGGGCCTGAGGTCCCCCATGCCTGCCTCAGGTTGTTCAACAATAATCCGTAAGCAGACCCCTGTGTTGCAATATAGACAAGCTGAACAATATAACACAACACTATTTATTAGTCTATATATAGTGTTTAGTGCCATTGTTACTGGCCATCGTGTTGTGTTATATTGTTCAGGTTGTCCAACAGCTGTTTGGTGGCCTAGGGGAGCACATTGTGAGTGCCAATAAGATGGGGGTCATCATGCAACGCCCTGACCATATAATCTTTAAATTTAAAGTTCCCTCAGTTTCTCATTTTCCACTCAAATTCACTTTTCCACATTTCTGAAGCAGTTTGCATTAAAAGAAAAAATCCTTATGAAAAGTCTTCAGCATTTTAGTTTAGTCAGATGTGCACATTTTGCAAGCACTTTTCCCTAATGTAATGCATATTTGTATGCTATTTTTACCAATGGGTGTGTTTAGATGCACACTCTGTCCAAATCTATGCAATTTTGTACATACTGTTTGGCTGGAGAACTGCAGGCAGAATTCAAAAAAGTGTAAATTTCAAAGGGTGGTTGTGTTTCATTTTGCATAGTATTTCAGAAAGTGTGGATTTAGTCAGGTCACTTTTAAATGTGAAGTGAAGTGAAATTCTCCCCCATGCCCAGTTCCCCAACCCACTACCAACCACCAAGTGCAGCCTTCAGAACTGAAAAAACTTACCTTCTCCTTGCTCCCACTCCCAGATATTAGATTTTCCGGAAAGTGATCAAGGTTGTAATCTACACACACATTTTGCTGCCTTCCTCCCAACAGGTTCTTATTTGTAAGTAAGAAAGATCTTTATAAAGACTTGGTAGCAGACACAAGGTCAGGGTAACAATTCAGGAGTTCAAGATTCAGTCAAGACATTCAGAACTGCTGAGCCTCCAGGTGTCCCTAATTTCCAGGGACAGTCCTGGATTTACAGAAGCTGTCCCGGTTTCTGATTTGATCCCAGAATGTCCCTGGCAACCCAGTCAGGTTGGCAGGGTATAAATAGTAAAGTTATCATCATCATCATGGAATAGGACGTCCCTATTTTCATCAGAGAAATGTTGGAAGGTATGGAAATGTTCATAGGATACAAAAAATGACAGCAAAACATGTAAAAGCAGACCCTCCAAGTGTCCCTATTTTCCAGGGGCAGTACCTGGAAGGGACAGCAGCCATCCCGGTTTCTGATTTGATCCTGGAATGTTCTGCTTTTCCTTAGGCTGTCCCTATTTTCATCAGAGAAATGTTGGAGATTATGGAACTGGATGAAAGCAACAAAGCCGTCCCAATGGTTTCCACGCCCCATCTGCCAAGCTTTCAAAAATGAGGCATGCCACACTCACTTGCAAGCCTCACTTGTTGGGATACTGCCAGGGAGACGGGGGCATTTGGCAGGCCCCCAGCTTGCTCCAGCCACCGGCCGGCAGCCGGACGATCTACGGTACAGCATCAATCAGTCAGCGACTCGAGCCTCAGTAGCCTTCTGAAGCTACCGAGCACGCTAATTAGCAGAGTGAATAAATCTCCACAACGGAAGTGGCGGACAGAGATGTGTGTAAGCATATTTACAAGCGTTTATTCAGCATAGTTCAGGAACAAAGGAAAAAACATGTCTGCTTCCCTTTGTGTCCAGCAAAACAGGAGTATAGCAAAAGCAACATACAACGGAAGTTCCCAGCAGACTGTGCTGGAGGTAAACAGGCATGTGATACACAACAGTCATGCCTGACCCTTTTAAGGTGGAATGGAACTATATCCTAACATCGCTCACTTTGCAGGAATGCTGAGATTGCAAAAGCACGCTCTTCCAAGTTGAGCCTGCTCCCATCCATGGAGGCGGTGTCAGGTTCTCTAGGTGACAGTACTGCATTCTCTTATTTCAGCTCCTGATCAATCACTGCTGGCTCCTGAGTTGCCTCCCCCCTTGGCTGCCCACAGCCCTCTCCATTGCATCTCTCCCCTCTTCTGGGAGGCCTGAAGGACGGAGTCTGCATCCCTGCTCCCCTTTCTGAAGCACAAGTTGAGGAACAAGCAAAAGAGCCTCCCCTTTCCAACCCTGGTCCCCATCAGGCCAGACTCTTAGTTCTTCATCCTCATGCATCAGGCCTGCCAACCAAAGCCTGGTCCCACCAGTGCTGTGGACTCATGGCAAAAATGGAGACCTGGAAGATCAGAACTTCATTCTTGTGCGTTTGCACAGGAATCGTTCAGCTGTAATTGGGCAAGACTAAAACTGTGACTTACGGCTCATTTTCCCCCTTTCTCCCCAGCAGATGTGTCCATGATTTGTATTCTCCGGGTCTCCAATGAGTTTTCTCCAGCACCTTCTACAGATTTGATTGATACTGTGCATGAGGACACTCAGTTAAATGATACAGTGTAGATCAAAGCATGAAAGATAATTTTCACCGAAAATGTGTGGCGCTGAGGATGAGTTATGAATCTTTGTTTCACAGCTTATGGAGCACAATTTCATTTAAAGCCTAAATCCATCATTTCAGGAATTGTTCATCAAAATGCACCCAATACAAGCCTGAAGATGAACAGTGTAAAGTCAAAGGGAGAAAAGGGGGGGGGGTAACAACAACCACCTACAGAGACCCCAACTGCTGCTGCTGCTGCTACTACTAGAGAGATGTTGTTTCAAATATGTAAGAGTAAAAACCAAGAGACAATATCTTGTGATCTGCATGAATATTTCCCAAGAAACGATCCATATGAAACTAGTGGAAAAAACTATTCATTGACAAGTTTGGATGCAGAGAGCAATGACAAGTTCTGTGGAATTGAAGCAGGGCTGTAATGCACCCAAGGCTCAGGGATGCTATTTTTCTGCTCGTAAATCTATATTTGATTACTTTGGTTTATTCATGAGCAAACACAGAGATAATTGCAAGCGTGATCTTACTTCCCTTCCCCTTCTCAATCCCTTTTCTTCTCCGCCTTACAGAGTTGCCTGTTCTCAAAGAGGCAAGATCTTTTTTCAAAGCATCGCACTGTATCCAGAGCAAGCTTCTCACACACAGAACTATAGAATTGTCGAGTTGGAAGGGACCACGAGGATCATCTAGTCCAACCCCCAGCAATGCAGGAATCTTTTTGCCCAACATGGGGCTCAAACCCACAACCTTGAGGTTACAAGCCTCAGGCTCTCCCAACTGAGCTGTAGGTGCTGTCAAACTCAATGCGAGAAATTGGGCATAGCTACAGATGTGACAGAATTCCAACAAAAACAGAAACGGAATGGAAATTGCTGGTGTTCACTTATTTGTTCCTTGTCCGGAACAGAAACCAATCCAGCGGATAAAATTGGTATTTATGGTTGTTGCTGCTTTCGGTTCACAAAGGACATACAATTGATTATGCTCACCCCACCCCCACCCATTAACATTCTGTTTTCTTTGCAGTGAAATGAATGGGATTGAACAACATAATGAAAATGTAGCCTATGTAAGTTACATCATTTTGCTACAAATAACATAGCTTTTGGTGGAAGGCAAACAGAAGCAGAACAGAAGCAGCGCTGCATGTGAGGAATGAAGGGAAAACAGAAAACAATTCCTTACCTTCCTATTTGTGACTTGAGCCTCATTACAGCATGACCAAAGTGGAACTCGCTTGCTTGGGATCCTGCCAGTCAGTTGGGGATACTTAGGCATTTTGGCCAAAACCTAGTCATAAATCAAATCATGGAAGAGTTGCAGAGTTGGAAGAAACCATGAGGGTCATCTAGTCCAACCCCCTGAAATGCAGGAATCTGTTGCCCAACGTGGAACCCACGACCGTGAGATTAAGAGACTCATGCTCTTACCGTGGGTAAAGTTATTGAAGGGTTGCCATATTTTAAAAAGTGAAAATCCAGGCACAAAACTTGTTGACCATTTTGGTAAAAGTTGCTAAGGGAGGGGGTTATCTTTAAAAAAAGGGTCTGAGGGTTTATTTGTTTTTAGGAAATTCAACAACAACAACAACAACAACAACAACAACAACACACTTCTGATTTTTGAAAATTCTGCCCAGACTCTGTTTTCAGCGGACAAATTCCAGAAATGTTCAGCAAATTCCAGACATATGGCAGCCCTTGCTATTGTTTTGGAGTTATTGTCTTGTTTGTTGTTATGATGTGTATTTTATACTATAAACTGTGATCTTCTGGCAAAGGGTGGTATATAAATCTAATTAATAAATAAAATAACTTGTTTTTACCTTGAGGGACACATGCCAGTGTTGGGTACAGCCAGAGGCACAATCAGGCAGAGTAACCAATGGAAATTTTCCCTTTCTACATTAAGCGAATTTCTGCACACAGCCCTCTCTGATCTCCAAGCAAGCAAAGGCATGGTCAGTTAGACAAAGACAACCACAGCAGCAAATCATGGAATTTGGGGGAGAGTCCCAAGGGCCAGACAGAGAATTTCAGAGGGCCACATTTGGCCGCTGGGTCTGAGATTCCCCAGCCCTGAGTCCTGCCCTCACAGGAGAACCAAATTCTGTCTGAGCCAAGGATCACAACACCCAGTCATTTCTGCTTATAATTCCCTTGCCCCCTTTATCCTACAAAGGTTTTTTTAATATATGTATATATATATATATATAATGGGACGCGGGTGGCGCTGTGGGTAAAACCTCAGTGCCTAGGACTTGCCGATCGTATGGTCGGCGGTTCGAATCCCCACGGCGGGGTGAGCTCCCGTCGTTCGGTCCCAGCTCCTGCCCACCTAGCAGTTCGAAAGCACCCCTAAGTGCAAGATAGATAAATAGGGACCGCTTACCAGCGGGAAGGTAAACGGCGTTTCCGTGTGCTGCGCTGGCTTGCCAGATGCAGCTTCGTCACGCTGGCCACGTGACCCGGAAGTGTCTCCGGACAGCGCTGGCCCCCAGCCTCTTAAGTGAGATGGGCGCACAACCCTAGAGTAGGACACGACTGGCCCGTACGGGCAGGGGTACCTTTACCTTTACATATATATATATATTGCCAGAGAGAAATGGAGAAGGGAGTAGAGAAGAAACTATTCCTAAACCCATCTGAATAAGAAGCATAAATACATTTCGTGGCAAGAAAAGGGGGGAGGATCCACAGGAGAGGGCTTTTGTTCATTGCTAAAATAAATGTGCTAGTTAGCCTGTCAACACACGTATTCATTTCAGGGATGGTTGATTACAGAGAATTCAAACAAACTGAGGACCATATTTAACTGAGATGCAAAGCAAGGAATGAACTTTTTCCTCTCCAAATACGATGCTTCAGTGGAAGCAAATTTTGATCATTACTGTGCCTAAAACCCCATGTGAAGCTATAAAAATCAGTGCGCACTCTCGCTCTCTCTGCTTTTTGTCTTGACGCACAAAAGGGCGAGAATGGAATTACTTGTAACTTTGTTTGAAATGACTTCAGGATTCCTGCAGTAGGTAGTTTGGGGGCAGACATCTGTAAGAGACAAGAGACAGAGGAACTTAATTTTCAGTAGCTGACTCTAGTCTATATTTATTTATTTTTGATGCATTCCACCACCACCCCTTTCTGTCTACCAAAACAGTTCCCTGAGTGGTTTTACAGAACAATTCAAAACAAAAAATAACAAGGCAGCCCCAGCCCTCAGACATACAATCTAAAAGACATGGGGGGGGGGTGAAATATACTTGGAGTTGAGTGTGGATTTCATGCTCTTTATTCAGCTCATAGTGGTGAGGAGGAATGGAAGTTCCCCCAGAATGTCTGCTTTATATACATTATTTACACAATGGGCCTCACGTGATTGGCTAATTCTGGGATTCTCCTGTAGGCCAATCAGGTTGTGGATTCACTTCCACCTGGAGCTAGATTGGGTGGCTCCTGTGGACCAATCAGACTGCTGCATTCTGAATCCTATTGTTCTAGGACCAATCAGACTGCTGCATTCTGAATCCTATTCAACTCAGTACATAACGGGGGGGGGGGGGACGAAAGAGGGAGGAGGAGGGAGAAGAAATACAAATACAGTCAGGCACCAGTTCTTGAAGTTACTGCTTTTAGGACATCCAGGTGGGATGGACACCATTCAGGGAGAGGAAGAGCCAAATGCAGCCTGTCTTTTAGCAAAGCTGATGGAGTGGGCCTGCTTCTCTTCTCTTCTCTCCCTCCACTCTGCAGCCTCATGGAATAGCT
Organism: Podarcis pityusensis; assembly: GCF_964106645.2. Lineage (NCBI taxonomy): Eukaryota > Metazoa > Chordata > Lepidosauria > Squamata > Lacertidae > Podarcis > Podarcis pityusensis. Next base: position 15,001,218 of record NC_138039.1, read on the forward strand.
GCTTCCAGGTGACAGAAGAGCCAAGGCAGCTTGTCTCTCAACAGAGTTGATGGAGTCACTCTGCTATATTTATGGTGCCTGCCCTGACCGCCCCCTCTGGCCATGTTAACATGATGATGACTGCTCTGGGACTTTGTGGGAAACTTTAAATGGTGCTTTCCCTGCTCCTTGCCTCTTCTTAGCAAACAAACACATTACTGAGAAGCCACTCAGCGGAGCTCCTCTGATGACACTTTGGCAGGAGCCCCATCAACCCTGGAGCTGGCTCCAGTACAGACTCTGGAGATACGAGTGAGATTCTATCTATATCTAAGCTGGTTCTGAGTTTTGAATCAATGCATGAATGCCGGTTACTGGGGGAAGCAAGCACCACATTCTTCTGCATGTGCAATTTTTCTACATGCAATAGGTGTATGGAAAGATGTGTTCCAAATTGCAAACTCAAATATGGCACATGTCCCTACGGGAAGCAAAGATAGCCCTCAACTTGTATGGCTTTAAAAGAATCGTAGAGTTTGAAGGGACCCCAAGGGTCATCTAGTCCAACCCCCAGCAATGAAGTAATCTCAGCTAAAACATCCATGACAGATGTCCATCCAACCTCTGCTTAGAAACCTCCAAGGAAGGAGAGCCCACAAACTCCCGAGGGAGACCGTTCCACTGTCAAACAGCTCTTACTGTCAGAAAGTTTTTCCGGATGTGAAATTGGAACCTCCTTTCTCCCCCTCCCCTTTTTAATGTATTTTTATTAAAGATTTTCTTAGTTTACAAAAGTATGTGCAATGTCTCTCTCTCTCTCTCTCTTTTTTTCCTCCAAGTAACATTTTTTACAGATCAGTTTCATTTGTTGAGACATTAGGAAGAAGGGGGAAAGGGGTGGGGGGAGATGGGGTGGGGTGGGGTGGGGTGGCAGTGTTTCTATTATACTTAATATATGCGGGGTTTTGTGTCGCTTGTGCAGGTTCTGTGCTATTCACTTGTGTTCCTTTGGTGGTGAGAGAGGTTGGGTGTTAAATGGTGGGTAGACATGGCAGACGACACAGCGATCTCTCCAAAGCAGCTCTTTATTTTGTAAGCTGGAACAGAACTGAGCAGCAAACAGCTCAGCCGGCCTGCTTTTATAGGCAGCCGGCTGTCAACATTGTAGCAACAACAGCCCAGGGTTTCCCGCCTAAATTAACTGACGTGGACCTGAGTGAAAACTATCTACAGTATCCCCCTGCTGGCCCAGGGTGAGAACTTCAGTACATAACATTGGGATTGGCCAAGGTGTGTTTGTTTGTTTGTTTGTTTGTGATTGGCTGTGGTGATCTTTGTTTTAATGTGTGAGTGGGGTGGGTGGGTCTTTTGGATCAGGAACCTCCTTTCTTGTAACTTGAAGCCATTGGTTTGAGTCCCGCTCTCCAGAGCAGGAGAAAACAATCTTGTTCGCTCTTCCATGTGACAGATTCATGGAGGGCAGGCCATCAGTGGCTACTAGTCATAGAACCATATATGTGCTGGTCCCGTGGGTTACCCAAGAGGCGAGGTCCAAGTCCAGTCCGTGGTCAAGGTGCAACGGGGAGGCAGTCCGTAGTAGCTGAAGCTGGGTGCAGGGCAGGGAGCCGGGTGAAGTCAGGAACAGGCTTGCAAGCAGGGAGCCAGGGCGGGTCAGGCGCTCAGGCAGGAAAGCAGGACAGGGTTCAGGCAAGAACTGGTAACCAACAATGTTGCTCCCACAACTTGGGACTGGGGCTGACCAGCTTTTATCTGCCCCGAGGCATAGGGCAGCCCCGATCCTCTCGTGACTCACCTCTCCTGGCCTGGAGGCGAGCACTCCTCCTGTGGGAACTTAGTTCCCTCCACCTCTCTGCCCTGAGCCTCTGCAGCTCAGGAGAAGCTGGAGGGTTACCGGACCCAGAGGCAACCTCAGCTTCCCCTGATGGGGCTGAGAGTGGAGCACTTGCAGGCAATGGGTCCTCCATCAGCTCAGGAGCCAGAGCAGACTCAGCTGATGCCTGCACTTGTGGATCCAGCACAGGCGAGGACCCTTCAGGCTTATGCCCCAGCCCTGGCTCAGCTGGTTCTGGAGGCAGGGACTCCTGTGCAGGCTGGGATTCCTCAGGTTCAGCATCCGAGTCCAAATTCCAGGCCATCACAATAGAATTGTAGAGTTGGGAGGGACTATGAGTGTCATCTAGTCCAACCCCCTGCAATGCAGGGATATTTTGCCCAACATAGGGCTCAAACCCATGACCCTGAGATGAAGAGTCTCATGCTCTACCAACTGAGCTATCTAATCCCAGTCATGATTGCTATATTCAGAAGAGTATTGCAGAAGAATGATGTCAATCAACATTTGACGATCTCCTTCTACCGGTCCACAATAGAAAGTGTCCTTTCATACTCCATCACGGTGTGGTACGCTGGTTTGACATCAACTGATAGGAAATGCCTACAGAGGGTGGGGAATACAGCACAAGATATTATGGGCTGTCCCATGAATCCGCTGGATGAAATAGCGGAAGAACTTTGCCTCAGGAGAGTGAGGAAAATTCTCAGGGATGATTCACACCCTGGCCAGCACTTTCTTGATCTCCTGCCCTCAGGCAGAAGATATAGAAGCATGATTAGTCACGCCAACAGGGTAAAGAACAGCTTCTATCCATGGGCTGTTAGGCTGCTGAGTGAATAGATAACAACAGGGCAAGTGACTTTCGGGTTTGGTGGGTGTGCGTCAGTAAACAAGGGGAATTAAGACTAAGAGAGCTGAGTGGGGGGTGCTCGTGTAATCTCACTGTATACAAGTTGTACAAGTGGCAATAAAGTATTTCAATCATGCCTATGAATACCGTTTCTGGGAATCACAGGTGGGCACAATGCTACTGTACTCTTGTCCAGCTTGCAGTTTTCTCATGGGCCTCTGGTTGGCCACTGTAAATACAGGATGCTGGACTAGATAGGCTGTTGTCCTGATTCAACAAGCTCATATTGTGATCTTAAAGTTCCATTTTTCCTCTTGGACCCATGGCAGACGTCAGCACCAGTTGAACCCGGTCGGGTCCTGCGGTCTTGGCATTTGATGATGGATGCTGGGTGCTGAGGATTCTGGGTCTGGGCCACCACAATGACTGGAGGCGTTGCCCATCACATCAATGGCCAAAGCACACCTGAGCTTCCCACAGAATTGGGGAGAGTTGCTTGCGCATCGGAACACACCCTCAGTCAGAACTGCTAATGCTCGACTGTCACTCCTGGGGAATCCAGCGGTCTAAATTTATAGACGCAAACTGTTTTGGAAAACATTTATAATTCATTGTGAGTCCATTAATTTTGCATGGCGCCGACGCCATCGCGTTGGATAGGTGACTGTCAAACTAGAAAGGGACCTCTCTTGTCATTACAGGAAGGTCAACATCTGAGACTAGGACTAGGACACAAGGCAACCAGTCAGTCACTCATAACGCCGGAATGAAAAATGACACTCACTGGAGTTGATTCTAGCAGTGGCGTTTGAATTATTCAGCAGTTTCGCTCTCTCTCCCTCCCCCCAACACCACCCACTTCATTCACCTCCCCTTCACTTTCTCATCAAAACCTACAAGGGTTTGCATATTTTTAAATTGTCCTGATAAGCCTCTGGGAAATAGACCAGTGATAAGGCATCAGAATACAGAAAGGGAGCTGGGTTTGCATAACTGCCCGCCATACATCTTCCTGACACGCACTTTCTCTCGAGTCACAACAAGACTGGGTGGCAGCATTTCATGTTGAGGTATGTGCAAGCAAGGGGAGAACCCTCCAGTGGTCAGCGGAAGCATTTCACCTCATCCCTTAAGCCAGGAATGGGGAGCCTGTGGCTTTCCAGGGGTAGTTGGACTCCAAATCCCATCAGCCTCCATCTGCATGGCCTTGTTGACAAGGGATGATGGGCACTGGAGGTCAGCAACATCTGGAGGGCGAACGGTTCCCCATCCCTGCCACTGCTTTGCAGGAAAATTTCTCCCACTTTTCTTTTTTTTATCCTCCTCTATCACAGGGGAGCCAACTCTATGAGGCTGAGGTGTCTTTGCCACCCCCCCATATCTGTTGGGAGAGGGCAGGGGACCCTCAATGTTATGGAGATGGAGGAGGCCAAGCGCAGAACCGAAAGTGGCTTGGATTCAGTGGTCGGCTCCTCCTGAACGTGAGAGAGGAGAAGCCACCAGTCATTGAAGCCAGGCTGGGCTCCACACTGGGCCTCCTGATAGTGCACTGTCCCTTATCCCACACATGATGCCACACACATGAAATGCTTACCATGTGTATGATGTCACACACACGCATCATGCATCTCATGCATGACATCACATCTCTGCCCACTTTGCTATGTGTATGTCATTTTATAAGCTTCTGCCCTTCCGCCTCTTGATCACCTTTCCTCTAAACCAGTGGTTCTCAACCTGTGGGTCCCCAGATGTTGTTGGACTACAACTCCCATCATCCCTGAGCTCTGGCCTTGCTAGCTAGGGGTGATGGGAGTTGTAGTTCAACAACATCTGGGGACCCACAGGTTGAGAAAGGCTGCTCTAAACGAAGACATCCTAAATGCTACAACCTTTCCATCCTCTCCATCGTTTTGGCTTTCCCTCACCCATTTTCCATCGCCCCAGCTACCTTCGCCCCCAGACACCAAATCACTTGAACGTATTTCCAGGAACCTCAATAAGCCTGTTTTCATTTGTTTGCTTTTCTTTTTCGGGACTTTAATCATTAGCGGACAGCATTCAGAGAGATTACCACCCCTCATGCCCAATCTTTCTGATAAAGAGCAGCAAGCCTCACCTGCAAGGTCAGGCACAGAGTACAATTCCAATGAAGGGGGGGGGGAGCCGGCAGCGAGAGCCGCAAGACCCAGAGAGATTTAGAAAATGTCAAAGGGGTGAGGAAGATAAATGAAGGCTTTCAAAACTGAAGGAGCTATACACGAGTCAATACTTTCTCATGAATAATGCATTCGTTTTTGGAAAAACACGGGGAAATGTGGCCCATAGAGGTCCCTTGAAATGGTTGTTCTGAGGGTTTTTATTTATTTAAGCAAAAAAATATTGTTTCACACCACCTCAGTCTCCAAGCGGTGAAAGATTCCAGGGGTTCCAAGCACTCACTAAGGGTTCATGTTTCTTTTGGGCAATGGGGCAAAGCAGAGACTGTGGTATCTTTGAGATATATGGTTTATTTACACATATATACCACCTGAGCCTGCGATGGAGGGGTTCACAGCATTAACACCCCAAAAGAGTCTTGTTTCTCCCATAGCCACAGTCAAACAGACATCAAACATTGCTCTCCAACTTTCTCCAGCTTGCTGCTTTTTCCTCCAGGTCACATCACTGCTCCAAAACTCTCTACTCTAAATTCTGGCTTTATCTGTTGAAGGAAGGGGCCACACCCATTTTCTGTCTCAGACCAAGCCCTGCCCCTTAATGGCCCATCACTCAGGTTTATCACCTTACCAGGAAACTAGACAAGCTATTCCAAGAATTAGAAGCCTTGGTTAAATTCTAACACTTGCTGGATCCAGAGATTAGAGGGGTCTGGCAGCCAGTTGAACACTTCAAACTCACAACAATATTCATCGACTCCTTTCTAAGCAACGTCTGTTGCAAACAAAATATCATGGTGATTATGTTGCATGAAATAGGTTGCAATAATAATAATAATAATAATAATAATAATAATAATAATACCTCGCCCATCTGGCTGGGTTTCCCAATGCAGAGTTGGGCTTTCTTCAGTCTTGCATAGGCTGCATACAAGCCATATATTTATTTATTTATTTATTTATTTATTTATTTATTTATTTATTTTAAATGATATTTATTAAAATTTCAGAAAAAAGAGTTACATAAAAAACAAGAAAAGCAAAAGCAATAGACAGAAATAAAAATACAAGAAAAATACAAAATACAAAATACAGAATAAAAGAATAAAAAACACTTCAAAAAAAAAGAAGGAAAAAAAAGATCAATCTTTCCATACCTTACATTCATATCCTTGTTTCCCTGACCTCCTCATACCTCCCTCTTTTGTATTCCAATTCAATTTGTTAGTCCAACAATTCCTTTCCCTCCTTTTTAATCCTAATCCTCAATCTTGATATATTGTAACATTAGATTTTTACAAATTAAAAACCATTTTTTCCATATTCTTTTGTACCTATACAGCTAGAAACCACTTAACTTCAATCCAACATCATTCTAACATTCATTTATTTTGCAATATTTCTGTAAGTAGTCTTTAAATTTCTTCCAATCTTCTTCCACCGACTCTTCTCCCTGGTCACGGATTCTGCCAGTCATTTCTGCCAATTCCATATAGTCCATTAGTTTCATCTGCCATTCCTCCAGTGTGGGTAAATCTTGTGTCTTCCAATGTTTAGCGATGAGTATTCTTGCTGCTGTTGTAGCATACATAAAGAAAGTTCTGTCCTTCTTTAACATCGATTGGTCGACTATGCCATATATTTAGAGCATATTTTTCCCCACTCCCAAAAGTATCTTAGGAACTGCAGTTTAGCACTTGCAGAGCTACAATTCCCAGAACCCTAAGCAAACTATAATTTCCAGGATTTTCTTTCAGTTTAGGGTGTGTATGCAGCCAAAATCTATCCTTAAAAAAAAACAAAAACAGAATTCAGGAAACAGAATTTATCCTGTTCCAAGGACATAATAGAAATGCACACAAGTTCAGAGTTCTACCTGAGATCCTGGACAGCTGCTTCTTACACCCTCGTCTCACAATGATCAGCTAAGATGTCTGTGAGAAGCCCACAAGCAAGACCCAAGTAGAACAGCACTCTCCCAGTCACTGGTATTGAATTTAATGGGTTTACTTCTGAGGAGACAAGCACAGAACTCTGTTGATAGGTTCTTTCCAGATAGTACCCAATATTTTAAGAAACAGGCTGACTTAAGGACTATTGAATTTAGGAAAACAAAACCTTTTGGAATCAAAGCGTTGGAAAGGCTTAAATCTCACTTTGAACACTCGCTGAGAGAAATGAGTATTTAGATTTGATTCACAGAGGTGGAAAATCTCCGATTCATTTCATTCCTCCTAATTTCATTGAATGCTCTGCTACATTTTTCATTTGTTTAGTGTGTTTTTAATACCCAAACTACCGTGTATGAAGGGGGAAGAAATCATTGGAATTATTTTTGTTTCACTTTTTAGCATTCCAAGAGGTTCTTTGACTTGCTAGTAAATGAAGTCCTACCAGTAATAGCCAAGCCTTGAACTTTTGCAGCTTTTGTCTGTTAAATACAGATATCCCCCACCTGCTTCTCTGTGCCCATGTTGCAAATTTCAAGGAGATGAAACTGCATTTCAAAGAACTAACTTAATCAATACCATTCTTGGACCAGCAAGGTCGGGGCAGGTTCCCCAAGTAGCAAAGAATAGGGTGAAGTCAGAAGCTCTGCTAATAATTCAAAATTATTTATAACTGGATGAATAAATGATGGGGAAATGTTAATAGAGACTTTGTTTGTATGCTTGCCTCATACTGGGAATATAACTTTTCAAGAGATGCTGCTGGGAGGGTGTGTCTAGAGGCAAATGGAGCCCACTTTGCACACTTAAAAACCCCGAATTTCAATCACTGCCGCTCCCCAGAAACATAGTGCAAAAATGACAGCCCAACAGGCATTCACCCTCATTTTCCTGACCAACAAAATAGGAAGTCTAATAAAGCTGCTAAAATCAGTGCTTTTTTTCTGGGGGTACGCAGGGGTACACATACCCCTAAACATTTTCTGAATCTAAGTTTGGCCTCCTTGAGGGGCAGTATTTCAATATGAGTAGGAGAATGAGAGTACCCCTAAACATTTTTTGGGGGGGGGGGGAGGAAGCACTGGCTAAAATTAAACTTCAAAGAAGAAGAAGAGGTTATATGCCACTTATATTGTATAAATCTTTAATGGGTTCACGTAAAACACACAATTCCAAATAATTATATTATGCTGATACATAGCATAATATCTATGCAATATTTTAAAAAATACTGATTCTCACAACATTAGCAGCATGAAGGGGGGTGGGACAGAAGAGGAGAAAACCAGCAGCAAAATATTGATGAGGTCACCAAAACAAACAGAAAGCTGTGGGAAACTGCATATACAAACAGCTTTCTACATAATTCCAGGCAGGGGTGCCAACTTGAATAAAACACCAGAGGGGGGAGTTAAGCCCCACCCCACATGGTCACATGATGCAGCACATGAATACTATTTCAGTGGCAATGCTCATCAATTTTGGAGGGGTCCAGCCCCCTCAAATATTTTATGGGGAAGAGGCTGAAGACCCCCTCAGAACCTAGGAAATGGCTCCTATGATTCTAGGGGCAGCCAACACAGTGGGATGGGGCCCCACCAGTGCCACCCTCCCAACATCAGTGTTATTGTCACTTACTGGGACTGACTGGGCTGAGGGCAAGAGCACATTGGTGGGTGCACATTGCCCCAAGTGCAACACTGCCCTGCCCCATTTCATCCCCGTAAGTGGCAGTGATGCTGCTCTTTGGGGGGGGGGGCAGGTGGTGGTACAACAGCACCCCACTGTGTTGGCCACTCCTGCACAATTCAGAACCAACGATCTGAGCAATGGAAGGGCTGTTGAGTTTCAGTAATGCGCTGGTGTCATTTCAGAAACAAGACCAGGTCATTGGGAATGGAGGCAATGGTGGTATCTTTAGCCTGGGTGAGAGAAGATCGACATCAGGAAACAATGGGGGACTAAAGATCGACATCACGAAATGCCGCCCCGTGAATCCTGCCACATGAGGCAGTTGCCTCATCTTGTCTCATGGGTGGGTCGGCCCTGCTTAGTTGTGAAATATACAAGACACCTTTGAACTGAGACCAGGGGGTGGGGCCTTACGCATTGCTACAATCACTCAGTGGTTTTATGATCCTTGTCCACCATGACACATTTGATTCTATGTGGTTAGCCTTGTACATACAAATGATGCACCCAAATCACAGCTTCTAGCCCACAGGAGAGGCTTCATTACGGCTTAATGCACTCATCGCTGGGATAAAAATTATTTTAGGGAAAACGTGTAATATAGCAAAATCCAGTTAGTAGAATAATGGGCTAATTATGCTCTAAAACCCAAATGTGCTTTTTAATGTCACTGTTTCAAAAAGTCAAAACAATTTATTATAGTGCTACCTGCTTTATGGTCACTTACCATTTCCACGATAGAAGAAAAGTGTGTGTGCGCACACACACACACACACACACACAGTTTATAGTTCTAATTTGGTCTTGCGGGGAGGGTGAAAGAATTCAATTTGGGAAAGTGGAGAGGGTATTGGGGCTTGTCAACCTGGAAGGGTAGCCCACCTAGGGGTAGGAAAACTCTGATCCTATACCTCTGCTTCCTTGTGGGATATCTTCAAGAGAAGAAAAGGCTAAGGAGTAGGCCCTACACAAATCCAGAATGGAGTCTTAGGACGGTTGGATGGTGCCTTGTACACCTCCTTCCAGCAAGTCCTGCAACCAAGCTGGTGTAAACATACTGCTTTGCTTTCCTTTGAATCACGTCAGCGGGGCTGAGAGTGGGGTCTTGTCAACTGGGCAGCCCAGGACCACCATCAACACTGCCCAGGCTTGCACCCTGGGGAGGTCACTTCGGTGCTGCTAATGTAGTGGTTTGACTTCACCACTGTAGGCGCACTCCATTGTCTCTCGAGACAGACAGATGCCAACAGCAGCAGGGGAACAATGGTTGGGAAAAGGGATATAGTGGTACCTCAGGTTAAGTACTTAATTTGTTCCGGAGGTCCGTTCTTAACCTGAAACTGTTCTTAACCTGAAGCATCACTTTAGCTAATGGGGCCTCCTGCTGCTGCTGCGCTGCCAGAGGTAAAGTTCTTAACCCGAGGTACTACTTCTGGGTTAGTGGAGTCTAACCCAAGGTGTTTGTAACCCGGGGTACCACTGTACAGGAGTGGGCTGGGCTGTAAGGAAAAGGAGGGGACATTTTACCATATGTGGTGGGATTGTAATGAAATTAAAAAGTTTTAGGAAATGATATACAATGAACTGAAGAAAATGTTCCATCTAACATTTGTTAAGAAACCTGAAGCATTTTTGTTAGGGATTGTAGGAAAAGACCTGCCAAGGAAGTTGAAAAATATCTTCATGTATGCAACAACGGCAGCGAGAGTCTTAATAGCACAAGGATGGAAGAACGAGGAAACCCCGACTAAAGAACTATGACAAGAGAAACTGATGGACTACACAGAATTGGCAAAATTGACACACAAACTACGGGACAAGGACAACTGTGACTTTAAAGATGAATGGGAACCTTTTACAAAGTACTTAAAGAAACAACAAAGTGAACTGGACTCCTTGGCAGGTTTTGAATAAACACTCAAACTTTTTATTGACAATAATAAGTCAGATAAATTAAAGATTTAAACAGTTTTGTAACATGCAGAGAATAGCATTTGTAGAGAAACCAGAGATTGGAGCTGAGGGAAGTGGGGGGGGGGAGAGGAGGTGGGTTTATTTTATGGGGGGGGGGAAACAAGGATGATATGTATTAAGATAATATGTTTTGTTTAAATTCTTAATAAAAAAAAAATTTGCAAAAAAAGGAGTGGGCTGGGCAACTTTTCTTGTAGAGTTGTTTTTGTTTTTTAAAAATTTTCAAGCACAATATACATTTAGTAAGCACTGGATCTGCTTGCATCACCCCTTCCATTGCTGCTCCCCTTCACTCTGGTTCTGGAGTTTATTTTATTTTTGCAAATGGAATGCAGGGGGCAGTTAGAGAAGAAACATTGCCAGCTGAAATCAACAAGAAAAATAGCACATTGATCCTGATGGAAATGTTTAATTTAATATAGGCAGTTCACATTTCCAAACAGGTATCCAAAGGAGTAAGGATATCATCTGACCTCTGAGTAGTGGATAGTGGGTATTCATCCTTCCATCCTTGAAGCCCAAAGCCCATTGCTACCACAAGGGCAGCAGTGCCCACTTTTACTGTCCCTCTATTAGTCCCCACATTACAGGAATATAATTTAAGACTGCATAAAACATCTGCTGGTGTTATGGGTTCCCCACTCCACCCACACAACAAAAGCCCAAAGGGTGGTAGTCAATTAACTTTTACTTAGAGCAGGCCCATTGAGATTAATGAATTTAACATGAATTTCAACGGAGCCATTCTGAGTCAAACTTAGTTAAATACCACCTATAGTTTATGCACACAATAGTTTCTGACTAGAAAAATGATACCACTGGCTGTTAACCAGGAGGCTGATGGTTTGAGCCTGTTCAGGGGTGGCTGTGGGCAAGATTCCTGCATTGTAGAGGGTTAGACTAGATGACCCTTGGGGTCCCTTCTAACTCTACAGTTCTATTGTTCTAAGGCACACCTACATCATACGTCTCAAAAAGGTGTTATTAGCAACATTTATCTGAACTAGCCAACTCCTTCCTATAGAGGCACTGCAGAACTCACTATACCCAAAGCATCATTTTTTGTTGAATCAATCTCAGTTTTAAATCTAAGATGGATTACAAACAGATGCTAAAGGAGTTTAAGAATCAGCAACTGGCAACCATCAGTAGCCTAAATTAATTTTGCTCTCTTTAGGGTTTAGACTCTCAGGAAAGTCAGGTGATTTCCTCCAACCAATCTAGCAGAGTGCTGGAAGCCAGCTTCATCTGGACTTACACTAACCATAAAATTTTCCAATTAATTCACAACTTCCTTACCTCAAATGTAAATTACTTTCTTTAATTGCCTTATGTGAATGCATAACTGAAGTGTTTTGACTTGCCCAGAACTAATCGTCTGTCAAAAAGATACTTTGCTGCCAAGCAGATAGCTTAATTGGATATTTAATTTAACTGTGAGCTTTGTTCTTTCAAAATTCACATTTTGTTCCTTAATATTCTCTTTCCTGAGCCCCATCATTCCTCTGTCTGTCTCCCTGCAAAGGTTTTGTCCCTGTTAGGAAACAAGTCTCTATTACTGGTTTCTACCATTTTTAGGTACGTAATATTTTCAGCCACCATTTTCCTCCCAGAACCAACCATGGACATTGGCTGTCACTTTCAGAACTCTCAGATTCAAAACATGAGCTTGTTTTCCCCTTCTCCCTCCCATTCATTTTTCCTCACATGTCATGACTTTTTAGCTTCTGAGACTTAAGGCAGCAACCATCTTAGAATTGATTTCTGTAAGCCACTTTGAGAGCCTTGGCTGAAAAATCAATGAAAAATAATAAACCATCCTATTTTTGCATGAATCTGTGAATCTTTTTCTAAAAGCCCACATGAAAATTCGTGATGTGTTGTCACCAAAAAAAAGAGTATTTAAATCACTGTTTTATCCCAACGTTTGCATTTCTGAAAATATTGACACCTAAGATGTGTGCTCTTAGAGCCCACTGTATTCCTTGGAATGTAATCTGCTTTGGGGTGCATGGGATGTTAGAGGAGAGGTAGTACCTCTAATGGGGAACACATCGTGCACCTTCTGGGGTAGTTTGTCCACCTTTGGTCCCTATCCTGCACTCACTTGGAGCTCCTAGAAGCTGTCAGCATGTGATAGTGGCCACACCCCAGGAAACAGCTTTGTCTGGCCAGCTAAACCAGGTGAGGGTAGCTGATGGATCTCAAACCTTTGGTGAGTTAGGGACTTCTTCTGCATGCAAAGACAGACTGCAGCAGATTGAGAGAATGAGACCAATAGTGGATGCAATGGTCAAGAACACACTTTCTGCACCTGCTGTAGAGGAAGCTAGGGGCAGATGGGACTCATCGACCTATGAAGGAGGCCCATCTAGGAGTAGAAAAACTGGTCCTAAACCTCCACTTCCTTGTGGGATATCTTCAGGAGATGAAAGGGCTGAATAAACCCTACACAAGTTCAGAGTGGAGTCCTAAAATGGTGGGACATAAGCTTAAATAATAATGGGCAAGTAAGTCGATTCTCTTTGCATGAGGCACAATGGCCATTGCAAAGAACATGGGGGGGGGGGGAAATCAGTAACAAATTTAGACTCTTGCCAGCACAGGCAGGGACAAAACATGGCACTAATAATATACAAGACTAATAATGATCAATACAAACTGAGATTAACAACCTCGGGAGACTATTCTGGATGGCCCTCTTTGCAGTCCACAGCAGACATCTTTAGAAAGATGCAACGGAATTTTTTAGCTGCCACTGCAAAGGTGGCCACCATGTTCCTAATAGTTGTATTGTGGTCTGCTAACAGATCACAAATAATATCATTCACGATAAATAAATAATTGAAATTTTGGTATAGTCAACAACTGTATCACAAGATTTGGAGAAGTGTGAAATCTGAAGAATAATTTAACTCACATGAGTCTGGGAAGTGCAGTGAGGTCAGCTTTTACTGAAGTTTACAGAAATCATATTCCTCATAGAAACAAGGTTTAGCTGAGCTCTTGCAAGTGCACCCTCCAATTACTAGCTTTCTCTTAATGTACCGGCTGTAAAATGCAGAACACCACAGAACATACAAGGGAAAAAGTTATACCCCACAGCATATGGGAAATGGGATAAAGAGCGTGCTAAATTGAATAAATTACATGGGATGAAATGTTTTTTTATTTTATTTTCCGTCTCCTCATAAAGCATCTGCTGTTCACACTGAAGCTGCCTGCCACCAAAAGTCTCCCCTCCATCTGATTAGCACTGCTGTGTGATCCCCATTGTGTAGCTGATTAAACAACATTTGTCTGCTAATAAGTTCCCAGCATTTCGTACACAGTCAGGCATCATTCATCTTTAAAAGCACTTCTAGCTTTCCACAGCTCGAAACTTGTTTGAAGAAAGGTTTTATGTCCCTAAGAATCAAATCCAATGTGAGACAGAATCAGAGGCACCATGTCCCATTTCACCAGCTGAAGCGAAACAGGAAATGCTACCCTAACCAGCCCCTGCCATCTGTGTTGTCTATACCCTGTCCTGAGCCTTGGGGTACCCGTCACCAAGTCCTGTTGGTGCACACACATTGCAACGTGATTTCCTCGTCTACAATGCCTTTTTGTATGCTCTTTCCACTAGTACAGTGGTACCTCGGGTTAAGAACTTAATTCGTTCTGGAGTTCCATTCTTAACCTGAAACTGTTAACCTGAAACCTGAGGTACCACTTTAGCTAATGGGGCCTCCCACTGCTGCCGCGTCACTGCTGTGTGATATCTGTTCTCATCCTGAAGCAAAGGTCTTAACCTGAGGTACTATTTCTGGGTTAGCGGAATCTGTAAACCTGAAGTGTCTGTAACCTGAGGTACCACTGTATATGTGTTTTAACACACAACTTGCTCCAGTATGTGCATCTCTGCAGAGAAGTGCTCCCTTCTGCCATTGGCTAGGAGCTGTACTGACATCTCTGAAGCCTGGAGAGACCATGAACAAGAAACTCAAAACGTTTGATTTTTATGCTCTGCCAGTGACTTCCTCGGTGGCCATTGGGATTGGGTCTTGCTCTGCTCTGCCATTTCCTCTGTTGGTCTGTTTGTGTGTTAAGCAATATATCCTGCCATGAGGATTCTTGGGGGCAGGGGTGGAGGAAGCGGGGTGCAGTGAGTGCGGTCCACCCCAGGTGTCACCACTGAAGGGGGTGACAAAATGCCGGGTGGCACTCACCGCGGGGCCTGCAGAGCACCCAAGCCACGCGTCTCAATGGCTTGGGCACACGAAGACTCTGCGCTGCCCAAACAGTCCATCCGCTGCTTCCCCCTAGCTATAGGGCAGCTGAGTGGGAGGAGGCAGGCAGACTCCAGAGGCCCCATGGTGCGCCCCGCCTTCACCCCACCCCTGTGGGTGGCTTGTCCCACCCCAGGCACCCGAGCAGCTTCCTTCACCTCTGCTCGGGGGGAGATACATTCACAACTGGATGTGGAGATGTGAAGAACTGAATTTAAGAGGGAGAAATGGGGAGAAACCAACTTTGTCAGATTGGTCTATCCCTACTGTTGGACGAATGGTTAAACTGCCTTTGGATTACACACACAGCAGCCTTAAGATGGCACCCTAAAGGTACAATATACTCCTTATGTTAAATGGCACTTCATTTTCTTGACTAACTCAGGCATGTCATTTCAAGTAGCAGGTGAATTATTAAGAGGAAGTTGATGAAAAGGATTTGGTGGGGTTTTTTAAAAATCATTTCCATACTGTGCAACCTCCTGCACCCACCTCAAAGGTGTTGCGAGATATAGATATATATATATATATATATATATATATATATATATATATATATCTCAAATTGGCTTGAAAGCCTCTTGCATTAATATTCATCATCTTCCATTCTGCAGGAGCAGTTTGCAACTCAAAACACAGTCAGCGTGTGTCACTTTGCATATCATCTATATTTTAGCATGAACAAACAACATCAAATTTCAATTACAGGCATCAATCCAGAATCAGCTCTCAAATGAAAATGGCACAGATGATGAACCAAACTGTTCCAAATCATTAGTGCAGGACTTCATAGACTTTAAAGGATGTCATAATAATGTAACATTTTAAAGGCTTGTTTATACCACCAGAGATATACGAGGTCCTTTCAGAGGCTGTCGACACCAGGCTATTTTCCAAATTTAACCGTCTATATAAACTAGGGGTGTGCTCTGCAGTGTGTGTGTCTTTTTTTCTTGCATTTTAATTTTTTTATTATTATTATTTCATATAGTGTGTGTGTGTGTGTGTGTGTGTTAAAATTTGGATTCAGTTCATTCTTATTTTGAATTCAAATTTGTGTTTTGGAAACGGGAGATGGTCAGCAGTTGGGAGAAATTTGATTCAGTTCAAATTTAAAGCAAAACTTCCCAATTTGCACTTTCTGAACAGTGCAGTGGTACCTCTGGTTAAGTACTTAATTCGTTCCGGAGGTCCATTCTTAAGCTGAAACTGTTCTTAACCTGAAGCACCACTTTAGCTAATGGGGCTTCCCACTGCTGCCGCGCTGCCGGAGCACGATTTCTGTTCTTATCCTGAAGCAAAGTTCTTAACCCGAGGTAATATTTCTGGGTTAGCAGAGTCTGTAACCTGAAGCGCATGTAACCTGAAGCGTATGTAACCTGAGGTACCACTGTACAGGAACTGAAACTGAAACATTCTTTGAAATTTGCACTTCTCCAAATTTAGCAGTCCAGTTCTTCACCTGCTAAGTAAGAAATGCATATAATAGGGGGGATGTGAATGTGAAAGGGGTATATAAGTGTATATAATAATGAGGGAGCAGTGGTTTGGGTTCCCCAATTTCCTCCCCACCAGCCCCAATGACCAACAGCTCCGCAAGTTCATAGGATCGTGGCTTCTCCTTTGCCACACACAAACTTTTGGATTAGTCTTCAAGCAAACTGCCACTCTGTTTCCCAAGTGTAGGATGAGGTGATTGGGAAACCCTGTATCTCTGCCTCCATTTCATGTATGTAAAATGGGAACATTATTGACCTACCTCACATGGTGGTTGCAAGGATGAATAAGGTTTTTTCAAGCTGTTTCTGATCTGCTTGGAGGCTGAAATCCCATGCGCCCTTACTTGAGAATAAGCCACAGTGAATTTAGTGGGAACTTCTTTCAAGTAAACCTACATAGGACTGTGCTGTGAAACTCAGAAATCTAACGGGCTATAAATAGTATCCATCTTGCTACTGTTTTCTTTCAGAAATCTAATATGGCAAAGTGCTACTTTAAATGCCACTGATGCTCCCGCTCCTACATGTAAAGACATTAATCAGTTTATAAATAAAATAAATTATAACAAGAAAACCAGAGAGATCTGGGTCATTACACCGGAGGATAATTAAATGTGACTTAGTTTGTACGAGCTTTAGAGAAAACACTGATAAAATCTGCTCAGCTTGGATTAAAAATAAATTACTGGGTAAATTAGGTTTCCCGATGTTCTATCTAATTAATCCGCACCCTTAACTCAAATTGGTTGACTTTTTAATTACCAGATAATCTCATCCATAAGGAAAGTGTTTCCTACTCATACTCTCTCTGCATATGTAGAGAGAATTCTCAAAATGTCCTGCCATATGTCATAACTGAGCTAGTTGCCCCTCTTGGCGTTCAGTTTAGTCATGTGATCCCTCCTGTCATTGGCCCCATGCATGCTGCCCTACATCAGAGGGGCACAAAGTTGGGGGGGGCGGTGGGGGGGGGCACCACAACTAAGATGTAAAATATATGGCGAGAGGCAGGGGTGCCAAATTTGGGCATCACACAGGGCGCTGATGAAATTTGAGACCCCAAAGTACACCACTGCCTAGGTAAAGCTAAAGGTCAAGGTAAAGGACCCCTGGACAGTTAAGTCAAAGGTGACTATGGGGTTGGAGCACCCATCTCACTTTCAGGCCGAGGGAGCCGGCATTTGGCCACAGACAGTTTTCCGGGTCATGTGGCTAGCATGACTAAACCGCTTCTGGCGCAACAGGACACCATGATGGAAACCAGAGTGCACAGAAACACTGTTTACCTTCCCGCCACAGCGGTACCTATTTATCTACTTGCACTTTGACGTGCTTTCGAACTGCTAGGTTGGCAGGAGCAGGGACCGAGCAACAGGAGCTCACCACATCGCGGGGATTCGAACCGCCGACCTTCTGATCAGCAAGCCCAAGAGGCTCAGTGGTTTAGACCACTGCACCACCCACGTCCCTAAACCACTGCCTACGTGCTATCATACCAGTCATCATTGGTAACAGGCACTTCTGGCCACTGTGGCTATCTGAGTCTCCAGTGACAGCAGGACCCAGAAGCACCCCCAAACTGCAAACCTTATACAATGCCATCCAGGGTAGGCAACTGACCAATTTCTCAGATATGCGAACTACTCACCCATGGTGACTCTATCTTTCCAGGATTCCAGCTCAGTTTGTTTTTCATCATCCATTTCACCCCTGTGCCCAGGCAAAGGCCCAGGGAATGCATGGCCTCTCCTGATTCACAGAATCATAGAATCTTAGAGTTGGAAGGGACCCAAGGAATCTCAACTAAGGGATCCATGACAGATGGCCACCCAACCTCTGTTCAAAAACCTCCAAGGAAGGAGAATCCACCACCTCTTGTGGGAGTCTGTTCCACTGCTGAACAGCTCTTACTGTCAGAAAGTTTTTCAGAGTGTTTAGTCTCCTTTCTTGCAACTTGAAGCCATTGGTTCGAGTCCTACCCTCCAGAGCAGGAAAAAACACGCATGCTCCCTTCTCCATGTGACAGCCCTTAAGATATTTGAAGATCTTAGTCTCCTCTTTCCCAGGCTAAACATACCCAGCTCCTTCAAACGCTCCTCATAAGGCTTAGTTTCTAGACCCTTGATCATCTTGGTTGCCCTCCTCTGCACACATTCCAGCTTGTCAACATCCTTATTAAATTGTGGTGCCCAGAATTAGACACAGTATTCCAAGTGTGGTCTGACCAAGACAGAATAGAGTGGTACTATTACTTCCCTGCTGTCTTTGTCCATGGAGTTTTCTTGGCAGGGATACTGGAGTGGCTTGCCGGTTCCTGCTCCAGGAATGCCTGACATGCTCTGGTCCATGGGGTCATGAAGAGTCAGACATGACTAAACGACTAAGCAACGATTACTTCCCTTGATCTGGGCACTATACTTCTGTTGATGCAGCCTGTTGACTCATGTTAAGCTTGTGGTCCACCAAGACCCCTAGATCCTTTTCACATGTACTGCTAGTAAGCCAGATGTCTCCCATCCTATATTTGTGCATCTGGTTCTTCCTGCCTAAACGCAGAACCCTACATTTGTCCCTATTGAAATTCATTTTGTTAGCTTGCGCCCAGTTCTCCAATCAGTTCAGAAGTTTTGGATAAACAGAAATTACCCGAAATTCCCAGTGACTGCTCTCAGTGGCTTCATGTAGATATTAAATCGCACTGCAGCATCTCATAGCATAGCTGCCAGGAGGCCAAATGGCACTCTCCCAATGCTACTCTCTGAATTCGGTCTTGAATGCAGGATTAGAACCACTGTAATACAGTGCCTCATACCCTCCAACATTCCTCCAATAAAATAGACATGGGTGGCGCTGTGGGTTAAACCACAGAGCCTAGGACTTGCCAATCAGAAGGTTGGCGGTTCGAATCCCCGCGACGGGGTGAGCTCCCGTTGCTCGGTCCCTGCTCCTGTCAACCTAGCAGTTCGAAAGCACGTCAAAGTGCAAGTAGATCAATAGGTACTGCTCCGGCGGGAAGATAAACGGCGTTTCTGTGCGCTGCTCTGGTTTGCCAGAAGCGGCTTAGTCATGCTGGCCACATGACCCGGAAGCTGTACGCCGGCTCCCTCGGCCAGTAAAGCAAGATGAGCGCCGCAACCCCAGAGTCGTCCGCAACTGGACTTAACAGTCAGGGGTCCCTTTACCTTTAAGATCTGGCCATTAATTCTCCCCACCTTTCTTGTCTTTGGGGTATTGGAGCTGGTTGGTTCTTAAACTTTGTTTGTTTTACACTGAGTTTATGCAGGTCTATCTCTAGACTGCACAGTTTTGTTTTATGCCGGGTTCTGAGTTTAATTTTGGTTCTGTGTTTTTATGCAATTGGGATCGGGGTTGTTTTATTGAATTGCATTTGTGTATTCCATTGATGTTCTGAAAAGTGGCCAGGGAATCTTGGTTAATAGGCAGCCTAGAAATTTAACAAATAAACAAAGTTGTTCATTTCCCCCCACCCCCACCCCCCGTCGCCCATCTCTCATTGCCATGCTTGCAGTAAACTGTTTGTTGCATGTTTCGGGAAGAGTCAGATAAAACATTCAAGAATTGCTGAGCCTATTTATACACCACATAGATTAGAATATCTCAAAGCGATACTATGCGTGAGAGAAGAAGAGTTGTGTCATCTTTTACGCCACCACCGTGGATCATAAATTAATGTAAATGTTATTTTGCTACAGCAGCCTGCAAAGACCCTAAGTAAATTTGCATACCAAATGGAGTGATTTTTGCACTGGGACAATAGCAGTAAATTGATCCAGTTCAGGCTGAGCCCTGGCGACACGTCGGAAGCCGCAGAACGATTAATGGCTAAAGATTTCTGATGAGCAACAAACTTGGTGGAGGAATTGATATCCGTTACAGCTCTTCCATTTGGAAGACAAATAGAAATGTTTTTCCTTTTTGATATCAGATGGTTTCCCTTCCCCACATAATCAGCCAAGCTAAACTTTTAATATTTCCCTTGTGCGATGTTTCATTAAATTGCTGATATAGTTTGGTCTACATCTCTCCCTCCAATGGATACTAAAAAATAAACAGCAGCCTTAATAATTTATTGGTCTGTTCTGAGAGAAATCCCACTTTGAAGAATACGATTTGGGGAGGGAGGAGGATTTGACCATGGGGAAGTAAAAGAGGCTTACGAAGCAGGGCTTATGCATGAAAACAGCACCTCCCAGCTAAGCTACTTCATCCGTGCACACCTATCATGCCGCAACAGCAATATGAATTGCTCATTTCCACGAGGCCATCAGAGATCAAGCACCACAGGCAGAAATTCCATATGAAATTATTAGCATGTTGTTGTTATTACACTTGTACAGTGGTACCTCGGGTTACATATGCTTCAGGTTACATATGCTTCAGGTTACAGACTCCGCTAACCCAGAAATATTACCTCGGGTTAAGAACTTTGCTTTAGGATGAGAAGAGAAATCGTGCTCTGGTGGCGCGGCAGCAGCGGGAGGCCCCATTAGCTAAAGTGGTGCTTCAGGTTAAGAACAGTTTCAGGTTAAGAACAGACCTGCGGAACGAATTAAGTACTTAACCCGAGGTACCACTGTATAGTGCAATCAGTGTTGGTGGTGATAGACAGGGCTTTTTTTGCAGCCGGAACTCAGTTCTGGCACCTCTCAGGTGGGCGCCATTGCCATTCTAAGAGAACAAGGGAGGTGTTCATGGTGAGTTCCGGCACCACTTTCTCTAGAAAAATAGCACTGTGATAGAGAAATCTCAGACTCTGGGATCAAATGCAGCCCTCCAAGCAATCTGGCTCTCGGGACTCTAACCAAGCAGCATCTCTTCCCCAGATGCCCTCTCCCATCTCCCTAGGCCACAACTCTCACCAGCCCTGATTCACACCTTCCTTGAGGGTGCCCCGTGTTCAGTTCTGGGGACCTCAGTTTAAGAAGGATATTGACAAGCTGGAACGTGCAGAGGTATAGCTGTCAACTTTTCCCTTTTCCTGCAAGGAATCCTATTCGGAATAAGGGAATTTCCCTTTAAAAAAGGGAAATGTTGACAGTTATGTGCAGAGGGTGAGCAAGGTTATCAAGGATATGGAAACCAAGACTTATGAGGAACGGTTGAGGGAGTCGGGTGTGTTTAGCCTGGAGAAGAGAAGACTGAGAGGTGATACGCTAGTCATCTTCAGCTCTCTGAAGGGCCGTCACATGGAAGATGGAGAAAGGTTGTTTTCTGCTGATCCAGATGGTAGAACCTGAACCAGCTACAACACCCAGAGTAGTTTTATAGTTGTAGAATCATAGAATTCTACAGTCGGAAGGGACCGCAAGGGTCATCTAGTCCAACCCCCCCACAATGCAGGAATCTTTCACCCAATGTGGGGCTCAAGCCCACAACCCTCAGTTGCTCTTACCAACTGAGCTACCCTGCTCAATTCTGGGAATTGTACCTCTGTGAAGGGAATGGGGTCTCACCCTCAGCGCCTTAACAAACCGCAATTCAGCTTTCTATGTTCATATCAGATTATTTATCAAGTCTGATACCTGACAGGAGGTCTGTATACAGCTTTCTGGCTCATAAATGGGGCGGTTCTACTAAATATGATGTGGACCTTAATTTGTATCTTATCAGGACTGGACTCACCCCTTTACTCAGTGTTTGGGGCTCCAACACCCCCACAGGGCCCACTGCTAATCTCTGCCTTTCCCTGCCCCTTTTTACTTCAGTGGGGTGGCAGTTTCAGCATGAATGCTGAGGGGTTGAGTCTTGGAGCACCATCTTTATTTTGGATAATGCCCACTGCTAAGTTGTGGGTGAACATATCAGACGACACAGCGATTCTTCAAACAACTCTTGTTTATTCAAAGGCCAGAACAAAACAGAACTGAAGGGTTCAGTCACCCTGCTTATATAAAGCTCCAGTACAACGTAACTGTAACAATTTTCTAAAACTATCCAATCACTGAACGTCACTTTCGATCCCTTATTTGCATAACTATCTACAGTATCCCCCTGCTGGCCCAGGGTGAGAACTTCAGTACATAACACCCACAATGTAGCACGACTCTAGCAAAGGTGTGGAGAGCCTTTGTTTCTCCAGATGTTCCTGAACTACAACTCCCAGCAGCCCCTAGCAAGTATGGTGAATATACAGAGATGGTGGTGGCTGTAGTGTGTCACTATCTGGACAGCTGCCCTAGAGCATTGTGGGAGGGGGCGTGCCCTGATATTGTGTTGCTCCAGGGCAAAGGGAAGAATTAAATGTTGGCTCCTGGACCCAACCACCTGGCAATCCTCAAAGCTGCTGTCATTCCCAGATAAGCTCACCAACTTAGTTAGGAGCCCACCAAGAGGGCAGTTTGCAGAGTGGGCTGCCAAACGTGGATCTCATCACGCTGCCTGTATTATTAATGCGGCATCAAATTAACGCTGAGCTTTTAGGATATTCTTTATGTGCAATGCCAGTCAGATATCTGCTCCAGAAGCTGCCAGGATTGCACAGAGCAACATTTATTTTAGGATTGCGATGAATAATTTATTTATGCAGTACCATCAAATGTACATTTTTAGCACAACCCAGAGAGTATAACTAAATCCCAACAACTAAATTAAGAAATGAATAGAATCTTAAATTGCATTTTTAACTAAGACGGTAGCACTAATTATATTTTACTTGGACATAAATCCAATCAAAATCAATGGGGCCTACATGCTTAGATCGGACCATTAATGTGAAATAGAGATCTTTCCATTTTGCAGATTATAATAATTATTTCCTCTTCCCCCCCCCCACCGAAAGAATCTTTCTTGTTCTCCAAAAGAGCATGAGAGTCACATTGATGGTTTCTCCCCAAACCACCCCTGCCTTTGTCCTCACAACAGCCCTGTGAGGGTGGCTAGCCTAAGAGACGCTAACAGGCCAAAAACCACCAAGGGAGCCACATGGTTGGGCAGGGATTATTATTATTTATTGAATTTGTATACCCCACCCATCTGAAGATCCCAGGTTGGTTCACAACATAAAAATATAAAACGAGGACACAAAATACATAATAAAACAATAACAAACCAATAACCCCTCTCCTACAAACACATTTAAAAGGCCATGGAATGTTTCATCAGCCAAATAATAATAATAATAATAATAGTAACAACAACAACAACAACTTATTTTTTATACCCCACCCATCTGGCTGGGCTTCCCCAGCCACTCTGGGCGGCTTCCAACAAAATATTAAAATACAGTAATGCATCAAACATTAAAAGCTTCCCTAAACAGGGCTGTCTTCAGATGTCTTCTAAAAGTCTGGTAGTTGTTCTCATTGACATCTGGTGGGAGGACGTTCCACAGGGCGGGTGCCACTACCGAGAAGGCCCTCCGCCTAGAGGTTTGTTCAGAAAGGAACGCAGTCCTCAGACTGAAAGGGGGACCCCTTCCCTTGGGATTAGTCCAGTAATGTACATTTACCCAGGCTTTGACATCACCATGTAAGCATCAGCCCCTACAAATTTTATGTACCCAGGATGTCCATCTGACTGAAACCTTGAGAAGCTGTTGCAGTGATTTATAATGTTCATCGTCTCTTTGCAGGCTTGCTGCATTGGATACGGGCCAGAACAATTTAAAAGATAATAGGCCCAGCTATCTCTTGCTGGTAAATATCCATTTATAATGGCTAATTATCCTCCTGAACTTTTACAGTTGCGGGTCATGCACGCATCCTGCCATAGGTAAAGGTAAAGGGACCCCTGACCATTAGGTCCAGTCGTGGCCAACTCTGGGGTTGCGGCACTCATCTCGCTTTATTGGCCGAGGGAACTGGCATACAGCTTCCGGGTCATGTGGCCAGCATGACTAAGCCGCTTCTGGCGAACCAGAGCAGCACACAGAAATGCCATTTACCTTTCCACCAGAGCGGTACCTATTTATCTACTTGCACCTTGACGTGCTTTCGAACTGCTAGGTTGGCAGGAGCAGGGACTGAACAACGGGAGCTCACCCCGTTGCGGGGATTCGAACTGCCGACCTTCTGATCGGCAAGTCCTAGGCTCTGTGGTTTAACCCACAGCACAACCCATGTCCCACACAATGCCATACTAAAGAGCAATTGCAGCAAACAGACAAGCCCCCTTGCCACAAAGCAGCAGAATGCTAAAGATGGGTGTGAAGCCGTTTCACTGGCCCAGTCTCCATCCACATCAGAATCCTGAGGAGGTCAGATTGGCCTCTAGCAGTGCAGACTCGCAGGGGAAGAAGGGGACCTTCTCTTTATTCATATTGTACAGAGGAGCATTCAGTCACTACCGTATGAAATTGTGCTGCCTTGACCCAGGTTTGCAAATTCAGATAGAAATAAGCCCAAGATGACTGAATGATCAATGCAAGATGTTCTCGTCTTAATTTGCATGGTGAAAACCTGGAATCCCAAACACTGCCCATGGCTATGAGCCATATTCAATACACGTCTTACAAATCCATCACATTCGAACATCTGCTCAAGAGAGCAATATGCATAGCATTAGTATCAAAAGGAAGATGTTTTAAGTTTGGAAGAGAAGGGCAGCGTCATTTCAAGAGCTGGAACCACACACAAACTTCTAAGGCCCATCATTTTCTAGTAAGTGAAATAGTCTGGTCCCCATCCACCCTCCTCTGGTACAGGGAAGATGCAACAAAATTAACTCCTGTCCACCCCCATCAAAGGCTGCCAGCCAAAACGAAACATGACAGATTTACAAATACAGAGAATGTTCCATTTATTATTGAATGCTTGCAATAAATATTTGCATGATCTGACATGGGGAAGAGGACGCTGGTGCGAAAACTCATTTCTTGGCGGATTACATAAAATTGGGATTTTGTATCTGAGGTTTAGTATTTTTGCAAGCAGGAGGTGTGGCGATCAGCCTTGCCCTGTTCACGTGTTATCCACATGTACATCAGGCAGGTGTTGAAGGAGGAGCAGGACCGTGCCACAGCCCTGCTCTCAGCATTGCATGTGACCATCCTGCCTCGGTGATGCCTGTCGCAGTCGTGTGGAGGACATACAGGGGTCCAGCTGCTGTTGAGACATGGGCACGGTTACATATTCAGTGGTCTGCGTTTGCCTGAACTTGAGTCTGGACTAAGGATTCTGAGCCTCTGTGTTCTGATTCGATACGTGATATCCTATCACAAAACATTTCAGGATTTGGGCCTCTGCCATTGGCCCTTAAACTCTGAGTCATGATTCGCAGCTTGGAAGTTTAGACAGCCAATCACGTTGGGAGTGGGAGTGGCCCAGGCCTTCAGAAATGTATATAAGCAGTTGCTTTGCCCGTTGTCCAGTTCTGCTAGTTCAATGAAGGTTCTTGCTGTTTTTGCTGTGTCTTGCCTCGTGGGGACCCACCTACACTTCAGGCACCCAAGGGTGTATGAAGGGGGGTGGGGGCGTGCCCCAGGTGCCACCCTGGAAGGGGTGACAAGATGGCCCACTGCCTCCCCCCCAGCTGTAGAGCGGCCTTGGTCCGTACAGGTACAGATGCCACGTGCGGCATCTGTACGGGCGCTGCGCGTGTGCCCCCCACCCCGGGTGCCAGAGAGCCTTCGCCCCCGCAGGCACCGATTTGAATTTGTTGCAGTGAACATGCAGACATCATTATCATTGTAACTTTTAAACTGCTTTTCATATTTTTTTAAAGTATTGTCACCTGCCCTGGGATCCTAGGGTGAAGGGTAGGTAAAAAATACATAATACAGTGGTGCTTCGCAAGACGAAAAGAATCCGTTCCGCGAGTCTCTTCGTCTTGCGGGTTTCTTCGTCTTGCAAAGCAAGCCCATTAGTGGTTTAGCGGATTAGTGATACTGTACAGTATTAGCGGCTTAGCGGGCTTAGTGGATCAGCTGATAAGCGGCTTAACGATAAGCTGATAAGCGGCTTAAGGATCAGCTGATAAGCGGCTTAGCATCAGCTGTTAAGCGGCTTAGCCATCAGCTGATAAGCGGTTTAGCGGCTTGGGAAAAAGGGGGGGGGAGGAAAAAAACCCCGCAGGAACTCGCAAGACATTTTCGTCTTGCGAAGCAAGCACATAGGAAATTCGTTTTGCGAAGCACCTCCAAAACGGAAAACCCTTTCGTCTAGCGGGTTTTCCGTCTTGCGAGGCATTCGTCTTGCGGGGCACCACTGTAATACAGTGGTACCTTAGTACCTGAACGGCTTGGCTCCCGAACAAATTGGCTCCCGAACACCGCAAACCTGAGAATGTTCTGGTTTGTGAATGTTTTTCGGAATGTCCGACACGGCTTCCGCAGCTTCCAATTGAGTGCAGGAAGCTCCTGCAGCCAATTGGAAGCCACATCTTGGTTTTCGAACCATTTTGGGAGTCGAATGGACCCCTGGAATGGGTTACATTTGAGAACCAAGGTACCACTGTAAAAGGGAAAGCAAACATACATACACATCTCACTTTTTCCTCCAAGGGGTCAATTCACCCCCACAACAACCCTGTGAGGTAGTTTAGCATGAGTTTAGAAGGAGACACAGTAACTGGCCCCAGGTCACCCAGTGAGCTTCACAGTCGAATGGGGATTTGAACCCTGGTTTCCCAGGTACTAGTCTAGCACTCTAACACTACACCACACAGGCTCTTTTTACTGTTCTTGCGTTGCCACCCTCCAGATTTCTCTTGGAGGAGGCACACAAAGAAGGGCCTCAGAGGATGATCGCAGGGTCCAGGTCAGTTCATATGGGGAGAAGTGATCCTTGAGATGTTAAGATGTGGGTGAACATATCAGACAACACAGCGACTCTTCAAACAGCTCTTGTTTATTCACAGGCCAGAACAGAACTGGGCAGAAGGGTTCAGCCAACCTGCTTATATAGAGCTCAACTACAAAGCAACAGTAACAACTTTCTGTAACTATCCAATCACTGAATGTCACTTTCAATTCCTTATTTGCATATGTGGACCTGAGTGAAAACTATCTACAGTATCCCCCTGCTGGCCCAGGGTGAGAACTTCAGTATATAACATGAGATATTGTGGTCCTGAACCATTTAAGGTTTCATAGGTCAAAACAAGCACTTTGAATTGGGCCCAGAAACTAATTGGTAGCTGGTGCAGTTGGGCTGGGATTGATGCAATATGCTCAAATCGTCTTGCTCCTGTGAGCTACCTGGCTGCTGAATTCTGCACCAGCTGAAGATTTTTGCCTTCCCTTTCAAGCATTTAGTCCCCAATCCTGAGCTATAAATTCTGTTTAAAGACTGAAATCTTTCAGACTCCTGGCCTGTAAATGTTTGGGTAGCCTTGGAAAGTCTAAGAGGAACACCTGACTAAAGAGGACAACCGCAGTGCGAGGACAAACCAAACTCCCTTCCCTTTCAACACAGTTCTAATTCTCTGAACAATCCAGTGTTCACCCATTAATTTTTAGGTAATGGATGACTGGAACGGGTTTGAAGGTGCCTCACTTTGCTATATTACATTAATAAAGCACAGCAAAGGGATTCGTTTTTTTATTGCTGAAAGGTTTCTCAAGATAGAGGGCTTATGTGCTTCATCCTTAACATAAATTTCACTCTGTATTACTCATGAATTACAGACAGCTTAATGCCAATCTGTCACACCCTGTAGGAGAAGCAAATTCATCGCATCAATATAATTGGGAAAGCTGTAAATAAAAGCAGGGGGAGGCTGGAGAGAGGAAGTGCATTGGTGATGAAAGAAGGTGTAAATGACAGGCCATCCCATTCATGTCCTTCTCTCATTGGGTGTGAAGCTTTACAACAGAGTGTTTCAATGGGAACAGACTTTCAGATGGAAACCCAGGGCCCCACTCAACCAAATGAGCAACACAGCCCCCATAACAATAATAATAATAATAATAATAATAACAATAATAATAATAATAATCCATTATTTATACTCCACCCAACTGGCTGGGTTTTCCCAGTCACTCTGGGCGGCTCTCAACAGAATATTAAAAACACAATAAAACATCAAACATTAAAAACTTCCCTAAACAGAGCTGTCTTCAGACGTCTTCTAAAAGTTGGAGAGTCGCTTATTTCCTTGACACCTGATGGGAGGGCATTCCACAGGGCGGGTGCCACTACCAAGAAGGCCCTCTGCCTGGTTCCCTGTAGCTTTGCTTCTCGAGGTGAGGGAACCACCAGAAGGCCCTCGGTGCTGGACCTCAGGGTCCGGGATGAATGATGGTGGTGGAGACGCTCCTTCAGGTATACTGGGCCAAGGCTGTTTAGGGCAGGCATAGGCAAACTTGGCCCTCCATGTGTTTTTGGGACTACAGTTCCCATCATCCCTGACCACTAGTCCTGTTAGCTAGGGATCATGGGAGTTGTAGTCCCAAAACATCTGGAGGGCCGAGTTTGCCTGTGCCTGGTTTAGGGCTTTAAAGGTCAGCACCAACAAATGCAACCAAATTGGCTCCCCACATGTTGAAGTAAGTGAAGTAACACATATCTGAAGGGACTTGAAATGTGCTCTTTCTTCCTTTCTTTCTCCCCAGCCCTGGGGTGGGTGGGTGGAGCTGATCTGGGGGAGAAAGAAAGTTGTGAATAGAGGGGCACTCGCTCAAATATCCCAACATGCCCGCAGGCCTAAAATGGTTGGCAATCCCAGATGAAGTGCCATTTCCAGATGCATTTCTTTAATTTAAAGCCAGGATAAGAACATAAGAACTTGTCGGCTGCAAAAAATGCAAATTTAATCATCAGTGTTCAGAAGCCTGGGCCTCAGATTGTTAGCTTAAATTTAAAAACCACCGCTATTTTCAAATATATAGCTTCAAGTGGACAGATGATTTAATCCAAACACATGCAAAAGGGAGCTTGTACCCAGCCATTCTCTGAATTTATTTCAGAGCTGGCATTTCATATACAACCTACTCTGCGCTCTTATTAACCAGCTATAAATAAAACATTAAAAAATCCTCTCCGCTTTGGCAATTTCTTGCCGTCCATCAACTCTCGCCTGTGATGTTATTAAAATCCATTTTGAAACAAAACAGACACGGCACTTGGGTGTTCCATTGACACTCCCACCTCACAGGAACAACTTCTATTCTCAGTGGTATTAATTACTCAGTTCTCACTCTCCGCATTCACAGCTTCTATTTTCAATCATGAAAGAAACTTTCCCTGGTCTAATCAACCAATGGCAATTCTGCTAGGGCTGGCCGTGGTGGTGGTGGGGAGATAAACTTTCAGCATCCTAGGAAAGGAATATAGGAAGCTGGCTTAAACTGAGCCAAATAATTGGTCCACGTAGCTCACAAATGTCTACACTGACTGGCAGTGGCTCCACAGGGTTTCAGGTAGGGATTATAATATTATAAAACACAACATCCTCAAATAATAATTTGCCACATAGATATATCCAACAAAGTATCAAAGTGGATAACTAACCAATGTACAGCGCGAACATGAAAAAGGAAGATTTAAAAAAGGTCCAAGAGATTGTTTAAAAAACAAAACAAAACTCTCCACCTGGCACCTAAATAGATCACTCAGGACATATACGCCCTTGGCCCAGTATACCTGAAGGAGCGTTTCCACCCCCATCATTCTGCCCGGACACTGAGGTCCAGCTCCGAGGGCCTTCTGGTGGTTCCCCCCACTGCGAGAAGTGAGGTTACAGGGAACCAGGCAGAGGGCCTTCTTGGTAGTGGCGCCCGCCCTGTGGAACGCCCTCCCATCAGATGTCAAGGAAATAAGCGACTCTCTGAATTTTAGAAGACATCTGAAGGCAGCCCTGTTTAGGGAAGTTTTTAATGTTTGAAGTTTTATCATGTTTTTAATATTCTGTTGGGAGCCAGCCAGAGTGGCTGGGGAAACCCAGCCAGATGGGTGGGGTATAGATAATAAATTATCATTATCGTTATCCCACAACTGTATGACCTGTTGTTACTGCTATCCAGAAGTGCAGTGGTTCTGGGTCAAATAGCTGTTACTATTTCTGCAGAAAGGTCCCTGTCTCCACCTTCGTAGAGCTGCCCAATCAGCATGAAATGGGATCTTTTCAGACACGGAGAATAATTCTTCTGGCCATTTGTGTTGGTTGGAGCCAAGAGGGGTGAAAGGAGGTGAGTCAGCCATTGAGGACTGTCTCCTAGATTGTCACTCTGGGGAAGGTGCACAAGAAAAACACTGAGGAGTGGTTCAGATGCTGAGCCACAGCCGATCTCCTAGATTTCTCCTTCCAGGAAGCTGCAAAACCTTCCGGCTCACCTGCTAGCTTCACTGCTTATGCCAGGGGTCCTCAAACTATGGTCTACTGGCCAGATCCAGCTGCCAGGGTCCTGAACCCGGCCTGCCCGCCGCCGCCTCCACCCTTCCCTTTCCCGCCCTCCCGTCTTAAGCAAAGAGTTCACAACGCTGGCCTTGGCGAGCATCCTATAAGAAACACTCCTCGCGCCCCTGGCTGAGGAAGAAGGCAGCAGCCGAGACTTCCGGTCTACTGCAGAGGCTATGGCGGCGGGCTTTGTGTCGTCAGAGTAAAGGACGACACAGGTCCGGCAATTTAGGGGTTGAGGGTGCTGCCAGAGTGGGGACCCTGGCCGAGGAAGAAGGCAGCAGCCCCACTGCTTCCACCTCCAGCTTAGCACTCGCTTGGTGCTGGTGCTGGCGCCGCTCTTCCTCGCCAGCAGGAGTCACTCTTTCCCACTTCCTTTGGTCTCAGTGGTGGCAACAGCAGGGAGGGTCCAACTGGGAGATCAAGCGGCGTTGGTATTTTAAAGTTGGTTCCTCTCCCTGCCTCTCTCTTTGCCAGGGCGTTCCTCAAACCCCAGGATCAGCAAGAGTACCAGAGCTCTGTGCGGCAGGCGAAGGTCGCACCCTTGACTTTTGTGCGTGCCCGGAAATCAGCGAGTGAGGTTTTTGTTTTTTTATGTGTCGGGGGTTTTTCTCCCCTGAGGTGGGGGAATTTCTGCTGCCAAGGTGCGACTCTTCCTCAGTGTACACCCCACGCGCCGCTCTTTGGCATTGCTAAGGCCGCTTTCTGGAAAGCAAGTACGTTTCCGAGCACAATTCAAAGTGCTGGTGTTGACCTTTAAAGCCCTAAATGGCCCCGGCCCAGTATACCAGAAGGAGCGTCTCCACCCCCATCGTTCAGCCCGGACACTGAGGTCCAGCGCCGAGGGCCTTCTGGCGGTTCCCTCATTGCGAGAAGCAAAGCTACAGAGAACCAGGCAGAGGGCCTTCTTGGTAGTGGCACCCGCCCTGTGGAATGCCCTCCCACCAGATGTCAAAGAGAACAACAACTACCAGACTTTTAGAAGACATCTGAAGGCAGCCCTGTTTAGGGAAGTTTTTAATCTGTGATATTTTACTGTATTTTTTGTCTTTGTTGGAAGCTGCCCAGAGTGGCTGGGGAAACCCAGCCAGATGGGCGGGGTACAAATAATAAATTATTATTATTATTATTATTATTATTATTATTATTATATTCTAAAGCTCTCTCTGCCCTCCCATTGAGGAGGAAGGACCTTCGTAATAAATGGGAAATGACTGCAGTGTTGGCAAAAGTCTTGACAGTGCTGCTAAGATAAAAGCACTAGCTTTCTTTTCTTTTAAAATAAAGGCAAGGGACATGAGCACAGATGTAGGAGCTCATCTGTGTTTATTATCCCTGACTAGGTTTGGAAACCATTGTTTCTGTCGTACTTCTGAGCTGCAGAAGTTTATAATGCAACTTGCAAAGAGAAATGCACAATGTTATCAATATCAATGTTATCAATATAAATGGAAGAAGCTACATTAGTGTTGCTCATATGGTATTGTCGTGGTGTTTACTTTTGGGGTGATTGTGAAGTGGAATTCTTAATGTTTGAGGTAGCGTTTAATGTTTTAAGCCTTGCATCACTTGCTACGACTAGCAGTGACAAATATGGAACCGGATATTGACCATCTCATTAGCCAAAAGCAGGCCCATACTTCCCACTGAAATACTTATAAGTTTATGTTGATTAAAACTGTTCTTCATTTTAAATATTGTGTTGTTTTTCCTGTTGTTTTGTGCACTACAAATAAAAGATGTGCAGTATGCATAGGAATTCGTTCATATTTTTTTCAAACTATAGTCCGGCCCCCAACAGTGTCTGAGGGACAGTGAACTGGCCCCTTGTTTAAAAAGTCTGAGGACCCCTGGCTTAGGCCAACCATTTGTTTCCCCTCAGCTTTCATCTCAAGCTGAGTCTGAGGGTGTCTTCACCACCAGCTCATTAAAGAAACATCTTCCAGCTATTAGGAGCCATTGACTGAGCATCAGCTGCCCATTGGCAAGCAATCACATTGAACAAAAGGGAGATCCGCCTCACCACTTGATGAGATGGTATTTTCAAAAGGGGGAAGAGAGGTATTGTCAAGACTGTGGAGAATATCTAATAGTGTTTGTCTTTTTTACTTTACACAAAATGAGCCTCTAGTGCAAGGAAATGGTGATTACTTATTGCTCTTTGAAGGCTGTTCTGCTAATTTTATTTAAATGACTACCCACTGCCAGGCTCCATTAATGGATTTTATTGATATTTTTTGTGTGTTCTATTTTACCCCAAAGTCAACTTTGCAGAAGCATTATATGAATCAGCTATCTGCAATGTGTGTGTGTTTTACAATTACTAATTTGTTGTTTTTTTTTATAAGATATTTATTAAGATTTTCAAAATATTACAAAATAAAAATAGAAAAAAGAAAAACACAAAAAATAAAAATAGTTAAAAACAACTCAATCTTTCCATTATTTATTTTTCATTAGCTTGTTTCCCGGACCTCCTCACGCCTCCCTTTTTTGTATTCCAGTTCGGTTTGTTGGTTCAGCAAATCCTTCCCCTCTTTGTCTATCCTAATCATTAATCTTAAAATATTGTAACATTAAATTTTTACCTGTTAGTAATCCATTTTTCATATTCCCTTATAGTATTGCAGCTAAAAACCACTTAATTTCTATCCAACATCGTTCTAACATTCATCAAATTTAAAATATTTCTGTAAATAGTCTTTAAATTTCTTCCAATCTTCTTCCACCGACTCTTCTCCCTGGTCCCGGATTCTGCCAGTCATTTCCGCCAGTTCCATATAGTCAATCACCTTCATCTGCCATTCTTCCAGAGTGGGTAGATCTTGTGTCTTCCAATACTTTGCAATGAGTATTCTTGCTGCTGTTGTGGCATACATAAAAAAAGTTCTATCCTTCTTTGGCACCAATTGGCCGACTATGCCCAGGAGAAAGGCCTCTGGTTTCTTCAAGAAGGTATATTTAAATACTTTTTTCAATTCATTATAGATCATCTCCCAGAAAGCCTTAATCCTTGGGCACGTCCACCAAAGGTTACAATTACTAATTTGTTGCAGATGTTCAGAGTCACAACCTCTATAATAATACCTAGTGTTATGGGGCCACTACCTTTTTAAAGGTAGTGGCTTTATCCCGATGTATATATTTTTATATGCAATTTTGCCTAATATGACGAATGTTGGGATGCTATTTTCACCAATGTATGCATTCTTTACACTAGTACATTCATTTTGTAGATATTACTATACATGTGTTTGCGTGCTATTTTTCTTTATATCCATATTTTTGCAAAGTGGTTTCCTCTGACACAATGCATTTTTGTTCATTATTTTGAGGAAATGGTCTGTTTTTATGCATATTTGACCCAAATACATGCACTTTTGGACACATTCCTTGACTGGAGAACTGGATTGCAAAATTCAGAGAAGTGTGAATTTCAAAAGATGGCTGTTTTGGGGTTTGTTCACTGTTTCAGAAAGAGTGAACAAGGTAAGTTCAGGTTTAAATGTGAACCGAATCGAATTCCTCCCTCATCCTCACTAACAGAAGAAGAGGTCAATCAGAGCATACTTTGCCTAGGGACTTCCCCACAGGCTTTCAATTGCTCTGAGAGGTCCTGCATACATGTGGAACATACTAAGAAGAGTCTCCCAGATCACGCCAATGGGCCATTTGATCAAGCATCTGTCATTGAATTCTACTCAATATTGATCCAGAGTAGATGCCAATGTACAGTGGTACCTCAGGTTACAGACACTTCAGGTCACAGATGCTTCAGGTTACAGACTCCGCTAACCCCGAAATAGTACCTCGCGTTAAGAACTTTGCTTCAGAATGAGAACAGAAATTGTGCTCTGGTGGCGCGGCGGCAGCAGGAGGCCCCATTAGCTAAAGTGGTGCTTCAGGATAAGAACAGTTTCAGGTTAAGAACGGACCTCCGGAATGAAGTAAGTACTTGACCCGAGGTACCACTGTATAGTAAAAACTTAAACATGTTGCAGGATTCCCAAAAAATAGACCAGAGGCAATTACAGTGGACACTCAGGTTGCAAACATGATCTGTGTGGGAGGCATGTTCACAACCCGCTGCGTTTGCAACCCGCAGCACCGCATCTGCGCAGGTTGCAATTCGGCTCTTCTGCGCATGTGTGACTGCTGAAACCCGGAAGTAACCCGTTCCGGTACTTCCGGGTTTCGGCAGGTCCATAACCCAAAAAAACGCAAGCTGGAGCATCTGGAACCCGAGGTATGACTGTATATTTCATCCAGCAGAGCTTTTCTGCTACTGAAAGGAAAGACGCTTGGCTCGAGTGCGCTACAGACCTCGCGGTAAGTGCCGCCTGGCATTTTGTCACCCCCTTCAGTGGTGACACCCAGGGCAGCCGGCACCCACCGCACCCCCTTCCTCCGCCCCTGCCAGAAGAGAAAGTGAAACCTAGGCTCCTTCTGGCCTTGTGCTGGTCCCAGGGGGTTACCGTGCGGCGTGGTCCAAGTCCAGTCCGAGGTCGAGGGTATGGTATGGGGGTTGTCCATCAAGGCTGAAGTGGGGTCCAAGGCAAGGAGTCAGGGGTGGTCAGGAACTCTGGCAGAAGAGCAGGACAGGGTGCCGGCAGGAACAGGTTACCAACAATGTTGCTCCCGCAACCTGGGACTGGGCTGGCTGGCTTTTATCTGCCCCGAGGCATAGGGCATCCTGGTCCACAGGTGACTCGCCTCTCCTGGCCTGGAGGCGAGCACTCCTCCTGTAAGAATTTAGTTCCCTCTGCCTCTCTGCCCTGAGCCTCTGCAGCTCAGGAGAGGCTGGAGGGTTACTGGACCCAGAGGCAACCTCACCTTCCCCTGACGGGGCTGAGAGTGGAGCACCTGCAGGCAATGGGTCCTCCATCACCTCAGGAGCCAGAGCAGACTCAGCTGGTGTCTGTTCCTGAGGATCCGGCACAGGTGAGGGCCCTTCAGGTTCAAGCCCCAGCCCCAGCTCAGCTGGTTCTGGAGGCAGGGAATCCTGTGCAGGCTGGGATTCCTCAGGTTCAGCCTCTGAATCCAATTCCCAGGCCATCACAGGCCTCTTTTTATAGTCAGCTTGACCTTGACAGACGAGATAAGAGAACCAGTTTAAGCCAGCTGTACTCAGCTTCTCTGAAGGAATAACCTGAACATCACGAACGTTTTGCTCGTTTCTTTCACACAGAGAAGCTTCCAGAAGCTTCCAAAACCTTCTTGAATTAATTAGAACAGGAAAGATCTCTACACATCAGATCAATACTTTCTGCACTAAGAAATGCAAACTGACAGCATCCTGTTCTTACAGTGGCCAACCAGATGCACCAATGGGAAGCTTGCAAGCAGGACATGATTATGAGAGCACTTGCCCCTCCAGTAGTTTCTGGCAAATGGGATTCAGAGGCACTGCTGCCTCCCACTGTGGAGTGAGAACAAAACCGTTGTGGCTAGTAGCCACAGATAGCCTTCTCCTCCATGATTTTGTCTAATCCTCTTTTAAAACCATCCATGGATGGTTTCTAATGCTCCAAGCTGGAGGAGGAACACCAAATGGATGCTTCCTTGCACCAGCTTTAACATCCTCGAAACATAATTGATTAATCCTCCTTCACGTTACTTTGTTTTCATTATAGAGCAATTCAAGCAAGCCGTAATAACCAGAGTACAATACCTTGTGTGAGTCAACCAAGCGGCACATTCAAAGTTGAAAGATATGCTAATGACCCACTTGAGGAGGAGAGAATTTGTTCTTCTGAAAACTTTTTTTTTTCCTTCTCCAGCTACAAAAAAACAAAAACAAAAATATCTTCTTGGTGCAATAAACATTTGTCAACAAGAAGATGCCTAGGGAAATCGCACGGCTCTAACATTAACCGAATTAGATGTGTGTTTGTTTGTTTGTTTGTTTGTTTTGTAAAATGCGAAACAAGTAGCAGACCTGCCTAATTAACCATTTTGCAAACAACCGATAAAGAAAAGATTGGGACTCGTTGGAAACTCTGCCTTTTTAAAGGATAAATAAGACAATGGAAATAACACCGATTAGGAAGGGATCAAAAGTAAACACTCCAGAATATTAAAAGGTCTTGAGCATGTGGCTCTGAGCAGCAAAGAGTTGCAGCGAAGAGACTTCATGAGAATGTAAGGGGAGCTTGCTGGATCAGACGAAAAGGTCCATGTAGCCATTAATTAGCCCCCATGAATTTATCTATGAGGACATAAGAAATCACCATCCTTTTATCAACTATTGTTCAAACACTGCCCCATCATCTTGGCCTGTCTACTAGTTACCTCCCCCTTTAGGTGCTTGAGAAGAGCAGGGCGACTGTGGCGAATCCCAGAAGATGCCAATTCTCTAGACTCAGTTTGAAGCCTGGTTTTAGGACCAAATGGGTCTCAGCAGCCTCGATGGATGACTTTTAAAAAGAAAGAGGTAAGCTGAAGTCCAGCCCTACTTCTTCTGCTTGATCTTTCTGTGGCTTTTGATACCTTCACCCAGGACCATGCTGAACTTCCCTGAAGCCCAGGGAGGGAGTCTTGCTAAATTAAAGTTATAAACTCAAACCAAAGAAGGAGCAGATCCCTGGCAGGGCCTCCGAGGCCCAGGGCAAGTATACCCAGCTCCCCCTTCTACACGGGTCTTCCTATGACCACGATTAATTGCTTGTTCTGGATGATGTTGCAGGAGCAAGTACATGGCCTTAGGGTGTTCCTGGAGTCATCTCTGTCATTCTCCAAATGATCACAGTGGCTGGGAGCACTGTTTAGCAGCTGCAGTTAGCATGGTAGCTGCAGCCATTCCTGGACAAGGGATCACATAGCCTCAGTGGCCCAGATTGATTACTGCAATGTGCTATATTTGGGGCTGCCACTGAGGCTTGTCCAGAAGCTTCAGCTAGTGTAGAAACAGAAGCCAAACTTGAGAAGCTGGTCACCATATAACACCACAGCTGAGCAGTGGAGGCCGGACCATTAGGGTGAATGGGACACACACACACACGCACCGCCAACTTCATCCAACCTCAGCCTCATGCTTCATATCAGTCAACTGCCCTGGAAAAACAGGGCATCTCATTTTTTTTCCATGAGAGGACAGCAGTCAAAAAGGCCCTTACGATTTCGGGCTGCACTTTTTTCAGGCGTGGTGCCCCAAAACACACATTTTGGGGTGCCCAGTCGTCT
This sequence comes from Podarcis pityusensis, assembly GCF_964106645.2. Taxonomy (NCBI): domain Eukaryota; kingdom Metazoa; phylum Chordata; class Lepidosauria; order Squamata; family Lacertidae; genus Podarcis; species Podarcis pityusensis. Next base: position 15,038,923 of record NC_138039.1, read on the forward strand.
GCTCTATAACTACCCAGGGCAGGTTTTTTTTAAAAAAAGAATTTTGCTGTGCCCGTTTTGAGAACTTCCTTCCATTTGGACATCCAGCAAGCAACTACAGCACTAGGCTTTAGAACAGGGGTGTGGAACCATTCTTTTCTTTTTGAGGGCCTCATTCCCTTCTGGGCAATGTTCCAGGGGCCAGTGAGCAGTGCTTTTTTTCTGGGGAGATGCAGGGGTACACATACCCCTAAACATTTTGTGAATCTAAAGGGAGAAGAAACTAAAAAAAAAAAAAAAAAAAGAATTTAGTTTCTCCTCTAGTATGGTGAATCGTCAGTTCCGTTGCTACCTCATTTCTGTCACAGTGTTCCCTGAGTCTCAGACGGAAGAGAGCGTTTAATGAGAGTGCCCCTAAACATTTTTCTTTTAGAAAAAAAAGCACTGCCAGTGGGGATGAGTGGGGCCTGAAGCAGCAGCATGCAGAACAGTGAATGCCAATTTTAACTTTGTACGACAGGCTAATTTCTACACACACTCGCACACCCCTCTCTGTCCTCCATCCAGGCTTGCAAGAGGCACAAGCCACATTCAAGGGCACATTCCAGCCAGGCAAAAACACCTAAGGAGGCTGCAGCCCAGGGACAGCAGGTTGGTGTGGCCTGGGGAGAGCCTTGAGAGTCAGGCAGAGAGGCTTAGAGGCCTGAGGCTCCCCTCGGGAGAGCCAGTGTGGTGTAGTGGTTAAGAGCAGTAGACTCGTAATCTGGGGAACCGGGTTCGCTTCCCCGCTCCTCCACATGCAGCTGCTGGTGACCTTGGGCTAGTCACACTTCTCTGAAGTCTCTCAGCCTCACTCACCTCACAGAGTGTTTGTTGTGGGGGAGGAAGGGAAAGGAGATTGTGAGCCACTTTGAGACTCCTTCGGGTAGTGATAAAGCGGAATATCAAATCCAAACTCTTCTTCTTCTTCCTCACCAGCTTCATCTGATTGCTTACAACCTTCTCCTGCATGCAGATGTTCCCTGCTGTGTGATCCAGCCATGCCTCCTTTGCTATTGAAACACTACATTGTTTTCCTGCCCACCACAAGCCCCCACCCTCCTGTTACAAAATCAATTCCTTCTCAACCCTGCGAATTGGTTTCCCAGCCTGTGCGTTGCCTGTTTGCATGCTTCAGCACATGACAAACTGCCCGGAGCATCTTGTGATAACATCCTAGGTGCCAAAAAAAAAAAAACCCAGTCATTGCGAGCCTGAAGATCTCTTTATCTCCAAGATGATTTGTATATTGTGTTTCGTCCTTGCACATACAAATGGCCGCTTTTCTCCCCGTTTGCATTTCCTATCCTCGCCGCAAGGTCATCACACCATTATCAGGCCCCGTCCCATGATAACGCAGTCGGCAAGGCTTTCCATCCATCCTTCCATACAGATTAGGGAGTGGGGGACATGTGTCATTTGGGAATGTAATTCAATACAAAGGGGAGTGCCTACGCTACGTTATTTTGACGTGTGGTGTTTTTAAGCCGCAGTCTTTGATTCGGATCGCTGCCTTTATCATAGCACTGTGCCTTTGCTCCTTTGCATAAGGCACCACCTCATCCAAGCCATAGCAAACTCACTTCCTAATACTTTAGTAACTATCAATACAGATGGAAAGTAATACTAAAAGTAGGGGAGGGCTGGACACTATAGTGTCCAAGCACAATTCAAAGTTTTGGTGCTGACCTTTAAATCCCTAAATGGCCTCGGTCCAGTATACCTGAAGGAGTGTCTCCACCTCCATCATTCAGCTGAGACACTGAGGTCCAGCGCCGAGGGCCTTCTGGCGGTTCCCTCACTGCAAGAAGCCAAGTTACAGGGAACCAGGCAGAGGGCCTTCTCGGTAGTGGCACCCGCCCTGTGGAATGCCCTCCCACCAGATGTCAAAGAGAAAAACAACTACCACACTTTTAGAAGACATCTGAAGGAAGCCCTGTTTAGGGAAGCTTTTAATGTTTAATAGACTATTGTATTTTAATATTCTGTTGGAAGCCGCCCAGAGTGGCTGGGGAAACCCAGCCAGATGGGCGGGATATAAATAATAAATTATTATTATTATTATTATTATTATTATTATTATTATTGAGCGATTTGAATATGGTGCAATGGGAGAAAGGGTGGAAAGGAACAAATCAGGGATAGCTGGCAGGGGGTGGGTTGCCTTCCCTGCCCCCAGCATCCCAAAGTGGTTTACCTTAAAACCAAGTAAGGACCTCTAATAAACATCTAAAAACATAGCTGTACAGCTAAAAGGCAGGACTTACAGATCCAAACCAATTAAAGTGGTCTCATCATTGGCACCCTTCAAATTAAGAGCCATAAGCCCAGTCAAAACACAAAATTATTGTTTGACTCCTAAAAACAGATGAAGATGGCACCCAGGCATCAGGGGTGTCAGTTCTATGGCGCCAATGTGTTTTTGGCTCCTCCCAAATCTGTTGGTAGGGAGACGGGGCCCCTCAATGTTGAGTGGGTGGAGGAAGCCGTGCATGGAACCAAGCATAATGTGGCTTCAGTGTTCGGCTCCTCCTGAGTGCAAGAGAGGAGATGCCTCTGCTGTGCGTGCCTCTCTGGGGAAAGCATTCAGCAAGCAGGGGCCACCACTGAAAAGGCCCCATCTTGTGTTGCCACCCTCCAAACCTCCCATGGAGGGGGCATATGAAGAAGGGCCTCAGATGACAATCATATGGTCTGGGTTGGTCGTGAGAGGCGGTTCTTGAAGTACTGGGGTCCTGAGCAACAGAAAAGCTTCACAGGCCAAAACCAGCCCTTTGAATAAAGAAGAGACCTACTGGATCAGGCCAATGACCCATCTAGTCCAGCATCCTGTTCTCACAGTGGCCAACCAGATGCTAGGGGTTTCCTATGGACATCTGGTTGGCTATCGTGAGAACAGAACATTGGATTAGATGAGCCATTGGCCTCTTCTTACATTAACTGAGTCCTTTGCACTCTAGACTTCACTGAAAGCCCTGTTGCAGTGTCCTTTGCACAACAAAAAGCAGCAGAGCAGTACCTTGTGACAAAATAACAGTGATTTATTTTTATATCCTTGGAGCTTCAGAAGTTCTGGTTCAAGGATATATTTCAATGCCCATCTTGTTGCTTCGGCAATTATGATTTTGGTTGTTGGCACCCGTCCGTCTCGAGAGACACTGGAACGGTGCCTCCAGGGATGAAGTGAAACTGCTGTGATAGCAGCACCGAAATCACCTCCCCAGAGTGCAGGCCTGGGCATTGTGTATGGAGATTCTGGGCTGCCCCGGTGACAAGATCGTCCCCCCTGCCCCAGTCAGCCTCTCTGATGTGATCCAAAGGAAAGCAGAGCAATACGTTTGGCACCAGCTTGGCTGCAGGAGTTGCTGGAAGAAGGCATACAAGGCCCCATCCAACAGCCTTCTTAGGGACTCCACTCTGTATTTCTGTAGGGCTTACTCTTCTCCCAAAGATATCCCACAAGGCAGCAGAGGTTGAAGATCAGCACTTTCAGTCTTTCTCCTAGATGGGCTACCTTCTCAGGTGTTGACAAGTAAGTCCCATCTGCTCCTCATTTCCCTCTACAGCACATGCAGAAACCGCCTTCTTCCATGTTGGACCCATATTGGTCTTAACTTCTCAATCTGCTGGAGCTTGTCTTCACATACAGGGGAAGTCCCTAACTTACCAAGGGTTTGAGATCCCCATTGGCTACCCTCACCAGGTTTAGCCAATCAGTCGAAGCCATTCCCAGAGGGGTGGCCGCTGTCGCATGCTGACAGGTGACTAGGAGCTACAGGTGAGAGCTGGTTGCAGCTACAGGTGACTAGGAGCTACAGGTGAGAGCTGGTTGCAGCTACAGGTGACTAGGAGCTACAGGTGAGAGCTGGTTGCAGGGTGGAGAACCAAAGATGGACAAACTACCCCAGAAAGAGCATGACGTGTGTCCACCGCTAGAGGTACTACCCCTCCTCTAACACCCCATAATAATAACAATCCCCGAAGCAACATGCCCTTCCTGTTTGAAGCACCCCAGCTGGGTTTGAATTAGAACTTTTTGACTCTCCAGGGATGCCTTGGAATAATCAGGCATTGTGATTTGCACAATGGTCACAATAGCCTTTCATTTCCCAGAGATGGGTGGGAAGGGCTTTGAATGTCCCCGGCATTTCACGTCAAACAGCGTGTAGCGCTGCTCTCTTTCAAAACATTCCCATTATCAAAGAATCTATCCGCATGTCACCCTATTAGACCGCATTGTGGCTCTAATTTCCTAACATTTTAATGCTTCCAGGTGTTGGACTGAAATAACTAATCTCATTTTTCTGCCTGCTAATGATAGACATTTAGTCCCTTTTTCGGTTTCTGCTTTTTCTTTCTTTTCCCCCCAAAAAGGGGGTGGGTGGGTTGGGGGGAAACGGAGACTCAGATTATCAGCAAATAAAAGACAGCAATTCAAGCACAGAGCCAGCCATCATTAAGCCTTAGATTATCTCCTGCCCCCGCTGCTGCGCACGGTGAGATCCCGACATTTTTTATTGTTATTTCCACAATATGAGCTTCTTTGAAGCAAACGGGGAGCAAGAGCCGATAAAACAATAAGATGCATGGCTTTTATGTAATCCCGCTCCCACTGAACCCCGGTGACAAATGTCCTATTGGCAAGACTGTAATTCAGAGCCACTAAAAATTAATAGGACTGCTGGTGTCAGAGAAAAGTTCAGAGCCAAAAGTGCATCCAGACCTGGAAGAAGAACGAAAGAAATGGGGGGGACGGGACACCAGCAGCAGGGGAAACCACTCATAATTTGAGGGCAGGCTACATATATATTGGGACGCGGGTGGCGCTGTGGGTTAAACCACAGAGCCTAGCACTTGCCGATCACAAGGTTGGTGATTTGAATCCCTGCGACAGGGTGAGCTCCCGTTGCTCGGTCCCAGCTCCTGCCCACCTAGCAGTTCGAAAGCACACCAGTGCAAGTAGATAAATAGGTACCGCTCCAGTGGGAAGGTAAACGGCGTTTCTGTGCGCTGCTCTGGTTCACCAGAAGCGGCTTAGTCATGCTGGTCACATGATCTGGAAGCTGTACGCCGGCTCCCTCGGCCAATAAAGCAAGATGAGTGCTGTAACCCCAGAGTCAGTCACAACTGGACCTAATGGTCAGGGGTCCCTTTACCTTACATATATATTACCCTTGAGGTTGGATTACTGTAATGCATTCTTTGTGGGGCTGCCCTTGGGATGGGGACTGAAGCTACAGCAGGTGGCCAGACTGCTGGTGGGGACTCATGGCTGACAACCATTGCTAAAACGTCGACACTTGGAGAAGATGGGGTTGAACCTAGGACCTTTTGCATGTGGGGCAGATGTTCTACCTGTGAGTCACTCCTATGGCCAGGAAGGAATCAGCTGATCAAGGAGCAGGGATGTGAAACTCTTGTATATATTTGCGAGTTTGCATATTCTTTTTTTAAAGCATTATTCCCAGTGTCATATCCATTCTGCTTTATTTTGTTTGGAACAGGCCTCTGCGCTGAGAGCAGATAAGATTAATACTGCCTAATCCATGAGAGGATGTAAACTGAAAAGGATATATGAATTCATTTATTTTCATTAAACCAAGACAGCAGGAAAGTGATGTCAGAAGAGAAAGATTAATCTGCAAACAGAATAAACTGGAGGGAGGGGGGAGAGAGAGATGAATGCCCTGATTTGGCAAAGCGATTTTGATAGGAGACAGTTAACCCATCAACTTAAATCTAATAGGGCTGAAAGAATTTTGCTAAGGTTCATGCTCAGATGATTCCTTCCCTCCCCCTCTGAGTTCAGAAGTGTGGAACTCAATCGCTCCTATTTAAATGGATTCAGATGTCCAAGGAAGGTGAACAAAAAGGAAGTTTTCTGGGTGGTTGGAATCTGGCTTTGCCCCTTGAGACCAAAGGCAGGCACGAACAACTGCGCTTCCTTGTAAATGGCTGCCCAGGAGAAAGCAGCTGTGCTAGGCAGAGACATAGCTTCCCTTAGTCACCTGAGCAAAAAACATGACCTGTACCTGAGGAAATGTGGCATGAAGCCCTTGGCTGCCCACCTTTCCCTGAAACGGGGGAAAGTGCCGCTTGGTGTCATGCAGTCTTAGAGGTGTGAGTGTGGCAATTGTTAATTAATTAATCACCTTTCACATATATGAATCATGGATTGAATAATAGAATTGTAGAGTTGGGTGGGACTATGAGTGTCCTCAGAGTGTCCCCTGAGATTAAGAGTCTCGTGCTCTACTGACTGAGCTATCCCATATATATATATATATATACACACACACACACACATACTTTTTTGAAAGATAAAAAGTACATAATTACAAGTGAACAGAGTAAGAGAAGACACTAAAAAGAAAAGAAAAGAAAAGAAAAGAAAAAAGAAAAGAAAAGAAATAGTACTCATGTAGGAAACAAAACAGAACAACAACAACAACAAAATTTATACATTACAAGAAAGGGGGTATTCTAGTTTACCAGACTTTAACCCAATACAGTATTTACACATGGGCAAATTCAGTGATATTTGGAATTCAGTACTCGGTTATTAAGGTGATGCACCAAATGCAAAACAGCAAGGAAAGACCCACTTGAAAACAGAACAAAAATGACAGCGAATGATTAAAAATAAAAACCAGACACACAACCAATACCATACAAAGCAGACATCTGTGACAAAGGCCAAGGCTGTGTACACACTGTACAGAATTCTTTTTTTAATACATTTGAATTAAGTTTTTGACATATCATTTCCAACAATCATTTAACATACATTCTTATCTTATACAATATTTTAGACTTCTGTCAGCTACCTCTGAAGATTTTCCACTCTTTATCACTTAATCTGCATTTCTTAATTTCTCTATTACTTTTTAATGTCCTTAACAGATAATTCTCTTCATAGTCTTCCTTGCAATATTTCGCCTAGTCCTCCTTACAAAACTTCTTGCAGTCCTACTAACGTAATCTGTTTCTTACAATTGCTTTTCAAATAGTTCAAATATTTACTCCAGTCTTCTAAGAATCTCTGGTCCCGCAGGTTTCGAATCCTTCCTGTCAGTTTGTCTAATTCTGCATAGTTCATTAATTTCATTTACCACTCGCCTTTCGTCAGTAATTCTTCTTTTTTCCATTTTTGTGCCAATAATATTCTTCACACTGTACAGAATTCTTGGAGCGAAAGAGTGTGTTTCGAATGTGCTTTAAAGGTATAAAGTGCGCACACTCATCTTGCTGAAACTAAAGAAAGTCTCCAACTCTTTCTGGAAATGGCAGGTGAGGGGCCAAACCACGTCCCACTCAGGCCTCTCCACTTGGCCCACAAGGCTGTCTCCACCAAGCCACACCCACTTCCCCTACACCTGGCATCACAGGTGCCAGGCAGGTGAAGTCTCAGATGGGCCAAAAGCAGGTCTGCAGGAACAGTTGATCCTGGGCACTTCCCAAGGGCTGTGTCTGTTGCCTGCGTGGTTTGATTTCAACTGGTCACCTGGTGTTATTATAATGTTGGGTGACTAGCAGGTGGGTGGCCCCTTTCTGTCCTCTATCCAGATCATCAGGGGGCATGAACAGAGTTCAAGGACACATTCCAGCCAGAGAAAAACATTTGGGAGAGTTCTGAGGGCCAGATAAAGCTGCATTTGGCCCCAGAACCAAGGCTCCCTCCTCCTGCTTTAAAGTGACTTCTGCACTATATAACCTATATTAATAAGAACCCTGTGGGAAAGTGATTTACGATCAACTGGAAGTTTTTATACACAGTGGTACCTCGGGTTGCAAACACCTCAGGTTCCAAACACTTCGGGTTACAGACTCCGCTAACCTGGAAGTAGTACCTCGGGTTAAGAACTTTACCTCAGGATGAGAACAGAAATCGTGCGGCGGCAGCAGGAGGCCCCATTAGCTAAAGTGGTACCTCAGGTTAAGAATGGTTTCAGGTTAAAAATGGACCTCCGGAACGAATTAAGTTCGTAACCCGAGGTACCACTGCATTCTTAAACACGAAATCTGAGGTAATCAACCTGCAAGCGGCAATTGTTTTTTCTCATCTCAACGAGGCATTTTCGCCCTCTGAAGGAAGTGGTCTCCTGGAAACATAAAGTCTGAGCCACCAGAAAGAATCAGATTTTCTCTCCCCAGGCACGGCGGCTCAAACCCTCCCGAGTCTTGTTACTCCTCATCTCAAGCGAAACACATTCCCTGTCTTTCTCCAACAACGCCTGCCGACTCTTCAGAAGCCGTTGGAATTGCCAACCCCCAAACTTGTGATTGAGTCCAGGGGGAGAAATTTTGCATCCATAATGCAACAGGTAGCAAACTTATTAAATTGCTTTCCGATATGCTGCCAATTATTTTACCACTTGCAGAAGAGTCTCTGCCCTCGAGGCTGTCAGACAAATAAGCCTATTGGAATGAGTCTGATGCCACATGAGCTCCTGTTTTACATCTGCGGTGGTTTCTCTTCCCTCGGCTGTTTGAGAAACCAAAGGGGCGAACAAAAAGACAAAACCTTTTACAAACAAACAAGTGGATGGGAAGAGTCATTTCCTGCTCTTCACATGCAGGATAATGGGTCAGTGGCGTAGCGTGGGTTGTCAGCACCCGGGGCAAGGCAAGTAATTTGCGCCCCCTAACCCATGGATTTTAGCACTGCGAGTGCGAGCGCGCCCCCCCCCGATGTTGCGCCCGGCGCGGCTGGCCGCCCCTGCACCCCCCACGCTACGCCACTGTAATGGGTACCATGGAGACACAGCATAGTCTTCATATTGAGACCTAATTCAAGGACAGTCTTTGAGCATAACTGTCACACAAGAGGCTTGAGGTTGCATTAATGTTCAAATTTGCAGCGAGATCAGCTGTTCAGCGAAATGGTGACATCCAGGAGCGCGATTAAATTTGGGGGCTGAAATGAAAGCGGTAAAGAGAAATGAACATTCTGGTTACAGCAAGCGCAAATATATCCAAGCATTCCAAAGTAGAAAGGGACATTTCGGAAGCAACCTTTTTGACGCATCGAAAAGCCGTGACTGGATTCTGACATGTGGTTGCCGCCTCTCCAGATTGCTTGTGGGGTGGGAATCTACCGTATTTTTTGCACCATAACACTCACTTTTTTCCTCCTAGAAAGTAAGGGGAAATGTCTGTGCGTGTTATGGAGGGAATGCCTACGGGTGGCACGCCTACGGATTTTCCTCCTCAAAAAACTACGTGCGTGTTATGGTCGGGTGCGTGTTATAGAGCGAAAAATACGGTAATTGACACCATCGGTGGAAAATTAAGAATGAAATTATTGCCCCATCAGTATCAGTGATGCATCTAGTTCAGCATCCTATTCTCTCAGTGGCCGAACACTTGAAATCTACAAGCAGGATCTGCCACAGTACTACCCGCACTTGTGATTCTACAATTCTATGATTCCCAGCAACTGCAGTTCAAAGGCATTGTGCCTCTGACAGAGGAGGCATAACATAGCCATCAGAGGAGCATATCCGCTCCTATCGTCCAGCTCAGACACTAAGATCCAGCTCCGAGGGCCTTCTGGTTGTTCCCTCACTGAGAGAAGTGAAGCCGCAGAGAACCAGGCAGAGGGCCTTCTCAGTTAGTGGCACCCGCCCTGTGGAACGCCCTCCCATCAGAAGTCAAGGAGATGAGAAACTATATAACAGGCATCCCCAAACTCAGCCCTCCAGATGTTTTGGGACTACAATTCCCATCATCCCTGATCACTGGTCCTGTTAGCTAGGGATGATGGGAGGGCTGAGTTTGGGGATGCCCGCTATATAACCTTTAGAAGCCTTCTGAAGGCAGCCCTGTATGGGGAAGCTTTTTAAGGTTTAATGTTTTATAATGTTTTTATACATGTTGGAAGCCACCCAGAGTGGGCAACCCAGTCAGATGGGCAGGGTACAAAAAATATATTGTCATCGTCATTGTCGTCGTGAGTAGCCTTTCATTAGCGTTAACCTCCATGATTTGTCTAATCCTCTTTGAAAGCCATACAAGTTAGTGCCTCTTGTGAAAGCGAATTCCTTAGTTTAAGTATGTGCTGTGCCTGTCCTGAATTTTTCAACGTTCATCTTTGTTGGACGTCCCTTAGTTCTAGTGTGATGAAAGTGAGAAAAACTTCTCCCCGTGCGGCACCCGACAAGCCAAAGGATCAGACCTAATTCTACAGCACAATGCCCTGAAAGGGATATACCAAAAGTTGACCAACCATTCTGCCCTCCGTTTCCTAGGCATGAGCATCTAACAAATTTATATCCCTGTTTCTGCCCATGAAACAAGCACTGTCTAGATTGCTGTCATTTCAGTGTGCTTCCTCCATCTGTATCGCAAAGAGAAAAAAGTCGGTGGTTTTCCATGGTTGTCAAACTGATCTCTCTCCAGAACAGAAAGGAGTTGATTTCCTTCCCATGAGAACACAACTGTGCTCTGATTGAAAGCAAACCTCACTCCTTGCTTTTTTTAAAGGGGGGAATAAATTCCCAGTCAGAGAAAGTGTCTAATTTTAATTTGCTATGCACCGACAATTGACTTCATGCTGCAATTTAATGCATGTGAAGTTTTATTATAATTTACCAGGCAAAAAAGTGAACCAGAATCGAGCTCTTCATTCCAATGTCTCATTAGAATGCCTCTTCCTTCAAAGTTCACATGTTTGGAATTATAGAGATTGTTTGGTTTATTAATTAATATTTATTCATCATCATTGTCATCTTTGCAAATAAGGGTTTGCAAAGTTGAGTAAAGAAAGGGGAGAAAAACAAGCAGCTCAGGAACAGAGGAAGCTGCCATATTCCAAGTGAGACACTGATCCATTTAGCTCAGTAGTGTCCACATTGACTCTCCAGGTTTTCAGACTGATGTTTCTCCCAGTCCTTACTGGAGACATTGGGGACTGAACCTGGGACCTTTTGCATTCAAAGCAGGTGCTGTACCACTGAGCTATGGGTCTTCTATAGCTTACAGAACCACCCCTATACATGTTTACTCATAAGTAACTCCTGCCCTTTTCAACAAGGCTTACCCCTGGGCAAGTGTACACATGACTGTAGTTTTATACTACCACTGTAATGGAGATCTGCATTAAATGTTGCAAAGCACCCCTAATTATTATTATTGTGTAGTTATAAGATTATTGCAAGATCTAATACAGTGGCATAATGTTAGGCAGGGTGTGGTTGTGACAACCATGAAGGAGCTGAGCAATTCTGAATTTGCCAGCACACTAATGGGCACCGTTTGATCTGTTATGATGAAACAGACGACACTATAAACATTGAAAACCAGTAGGTGCAGACCTTTGGAAATGAGCAGGAAATAAATATTTGCCTATTAGGAAGGTAATTCTCCCTCTCCTCCTCCAGAGCAGGCGAGAGACATACAGTTTTCCTGTGGATGAATGCTGCTGTTTTGCCCAGGAGGATTTTGCGATGAACATGTAAATTAAGCCTCATGTTTAATAGCAGGAGAGGGTGATCCATGAACTGCTTCTTCCCCTGCTTTCAGTTCACGCGAGTCCATTTATGCTATAAGGAAAAGAACTCTAGAAATTTGCAAGAGGCTTTTTCCCAGTAGGCCTTTGGCTTAGAAGCAGAATCTTAACAAATCCCAGTAACAGAGCATTCGGGGAAGGGGCAGAATGTTGATAGCCAAGCAGCCTATACCGAATCGGAGAACTTTAAGAGAGGATTAGGCAAATTCGCAGAGGATGAGGCTAACCGTGGCTACCAGCCATTGTAGCTAGGCGCTACCTTCGCAGTCTGAGGAGAAATGGTTATGTTTTGCTTCTGCTATAAGAGTCCATATGTCTCTGAAGGCCAGTTAAGGGGAATCACAGGGGAGGAAAGGACCCATCGTGTCTCTTGAGTGACTGGATGCGAGACAGAGAACAGTGTGTGGAGAAAGCAGACTCTCCAAGAGTCCCTGTTTTCCAGGGACAGTCTCAGATTTACAGAAGCCGTCACAGTTTCTGATTTGATCCCGGAATGTCCCGCTTTTCCTTAGGACGTCCCTGTTTTCATTGGAGAAATATTGGAGGGTATGGAGTTATGTGACCCCCCGAGCCAAAGAGATAAGTAACTAGACAACCTTTAGAAGACATCTGAAGGCAGTCGTGAATAGGGAAGTTTTTAAATGTTTTATCTATGTTGAAAGTCACCCAGGGTATAAGAAAATTAAAAAATCATCATCATTCCCTATTCTAGTACTTCCCTTTATAATAATAATAATAATAATAATAATAATAATAATAATAATAATTATTTATACCCTGCCCATCTGGCTGGGTTTCCCCAGCCACTCCAACCGAATATTAAAAACAATACAGCATCAGACATTAAAAACTTCCCTAAACAGGGCCGCCTTCAGTTGTCTTTTAAAAGTAAAACAGTTGTTTATTGCCTTGACACCAGAGAAGGCAATATTGCCTTTCATCAGAGAAATGTTGGCAGGTATGAGGAAGTCTCCTACCCTACAAAGGTAATAGTTAACACTCGTTGCTCCACCCATTTTGGCCACTGCCCCCACCTGCCAGTAGCATGTGGCCCTCAGAAGGTTGCCCAGAAAGGAATGCAGCCCTCAGGCTAGAAAATGTTCCCCACCTAGAGGGCTAGAGACATGGCAGGCATTTTGATGGGATTCTGCTGTTGATTTGAAGCAGACTCCCCTTGCCTCGCACAAGAGGACTGTCCTCCCTAAAGCAGGGCACATGGCCACCTCATTACAAATTAGAATCAAGCGCTTTGGAGCCAGTGACACAGACACATTTCCTCTGGATAAACGCCATCTCCTTTTCTGGTCCACATGAGCTCCGCTATCTTTGATTACTAATTCACTTGCTTGTAAGACTTTCATTGCGCAAATGATAACCGATACCAACACCATTGTTACTTAGCAACCTGAACAGTGCTTTGGATATTTCGTTTTTTTAAAAATAATGTTGTTGTTTTTTAAAAAACAAAAAACACCACAGCACTTAATCTATCATCTGTCTAATAAAAAGGACATATTATGAATCAAACATGAATCATCTGCTATAACCAGCTTGTAAACATTCGGTATTAATGATCCCTTTCATTCACAAGTGAATTCTGAAACGCCTGGAGTGTTGCACTACGGCAATCAATTTCCTCCTCACAAAGTGAGAGGGAAGACAGCCGTAGGGGGAAGAATTGGGGGCAGTAAAACACCAATAGCCACTTTTGCAGGGAGCCTGATCTGTGGAGCCTCAGGGGTGGGGAACCTCAGGCCCGAGTGGACCTTGGCCAGCCACACACCCTCTCCCCAGAAAATGCACCCCTCGAGCGGTTTTGCCTGGCTGGGATGTATTTCTGGAAACTCCGATAGTGTCTCTCTGGCTTGTCTGAATGGAGGATAATACGAAGATGATACTAATGTCATGCCCCCATTTGCCTCTGGTCCTGCTCATGATCCTGCATGGGAGTCCCCTATGGCTGCAGAGGGAACCATGGTCCTTGGGAGGAAAGAGCTTCCCCATCCTTGCTGTAGCCTATAAGGGAGAGATAAGACCATTGACACTTCTCCCACCCAACAATTGCATTTGCAGCGGCAAATTCCTAGTTGTAGCCTGTCCAGTGGAGCAAAAAGATGTCACATCAGGTATGTTCCTCTTTTTAACTGACTATACATAGAACTGAGATATTTATGATGGATAGCTTGGTTGGTAAAGCATGAGACTCTTAATCTCAGGGTTGTGGGTTCAAGATTTCTGCACTGCAGGGGGTTGGACTAGATGACCCCCGTGGTCCCTCCAACTATACTATTTTATGTCAGCTGGAAGAGAAAAAACCCCTCACGAAGGCATGGTTGTCCCAACCATGTTGCTCTTAATTATTGGCTCCGTCTAAATTTAAATCTACCCGGTCTACTGCCCTTAGTGACACAAGACCCCCATAAAAGTTCGTGGTTTAAAGTTGTGCACCAAAAACTCCTCTCCTGCGGACTCCACCCACATCAGCTTCTCATGACAGGCTTTATTAAAGCAAAAGGGCTAATTGGACAGCGTCTGAAGGTCTTAGAGCAACAGAACAATCTGGCCCAACCATGTTGAAGCCTTCAAGCATGTGCAGCGTCAACAGATGGCTACCCATCTGCACAGGCATCCTGCATGGTGGAGCAGTGGCAGTGTTCACCTGACCTCCTGACAGACCATATGCTGCTTCCTTCCCATGAAGGAGAGGGGGAGGTCAGCGTGATGCTAAGGTGTCAGCAGGCGTGCTAGATGGGTTCAGCTGGTGTGTTTGCACTGCACTGCACCAACCTCCGTTCCCCCCTTAGCGTCAAGCAGCAGTGGCAGCAACCCCATGATCAGGTGAGCACCGCCATCCCAATATGGCCACCAATGCTGAGCTTGCCTGTGTTGGGGTCCACTGCAATCATGCAAACAGGACTGCATTTGTTTTAGTATGTTATCCTTAAGTACGTTTTGTTCTTAGGATGGAGAAGGGGAAGGGGCGTACAGAGTTTAAGTGAAACGACACAACACTACCAAAGGTTTGCAATGGTAAAATATTAAAACTGAAACCAAACTGAACAGCCTGGGAGGCGAAATCAGGTTTTATTGGCTGCCATTCTTGTAAAACCGAGGCAAAATATAATAAGGTGTTATCTCCAATAAGTTCCCCCCGCAACTGCCTCCAGTGAGGATGATGTTCTCCGTATCAAAATCCTGTTGGTTCATCGTCGCTGTTTTTTAAAAAAGCAACTGTGATATTCCATCTGGGATGGAACCCTAATGTAAACAAATGCCTTCCTCAGGTCCCAGGATTCAGTCCTGTTTAGGAGCTATGCTGGTCGAAAACGCCGTGACTCTAGCATGACAGGAGCTCTTTTCGCCTCATGTCCGCCTCATCTTCTGCTTCTTGGCTTGCCTCTTCATGTCCTCAAGGCTCCCTGCGTCAGAACCTGCCTGCCCCAGCGTCCGCACCCCTTGGAGACGGCTGGTTAGCTGGAGCAGCAGGGGGATCAGCTGGAGAGGGGGCAGAAAAATGCAGATGACCATGATGGACCATTACAGCAACAATGGCATGATATAATCATTAAAGACAGGGTGAGGAAACCTTTTTTTTCTTCAGCCCAAGAGTCACATTTCCTGCTGAGCAGGGGATATGTGTCAGCAATGGGTGGGGACAAAGGCAAAAGTGGGTGGAGCAATTAATGTAAATTTTACCTTTGTTCAATAGACTACTGCTTCCAATGACAGCCCCTCTCTACCCTCCCATCTAGGCAAGTGAGGGGCATTAACAAACTTCAAGGACATATTCCAGCCAGGCAATGCCACTTTAGCATGGTGCCAAATGAGGCTGGTGAGGCGTATGACCTGGGGAAAGGGGGGGAGTGGTGGTCTGGGGAGAGTTCCCAAGCCCCAGACAGAGAAGTCTAGAGAGGCCACTTTTGGCTCCTGAAATGAGTAAAACTGCAGCACTACTTACACTTACACACAGAGAGACATTTTACCTTATCATGGTTGTAACCAGCTAACAGAAGCAGCAGCGTTAATGGCAGGGCGATGTAAGATCCTTGCGCAATATCCTGCTCAGGCAGCTTTCTCTGTAAACAAGTCAAAGGTGCGTGGCTGTTAGTTCCTACAGAACACTCTTAGTACGATTCGTCCCTTTGTTTAAAAAATAAATTTTTAAAAAGGTATTGTGTAGCAGTTTTCCTCCCTCCCAAAGTGTGATTGCCCTTTCGAGTAGCCTTTCCCAGTCTTTGGTCTGTCCATGTTTTTAGTCCTATCATCCCTGACCACTGGCCCTGCCACTTAGGGGTGATGGGAGCGGTAGTCCAACAACATCTGGGAACCAAAGGTTGGGAAAGGCTGCTTTGGAATTTGGAGTTTTGTTGCGGTTGCTCAATGGAAAGGTCAAGAAGTATGTGCTTGACAGCCATTGCTCCTCTTCCCCTGAAATGCACACTTGCAGGGCAGTTGCTTAATTTCATCATCATCATTATCCATTTTGGAAAGCTGCTTGTTTGCTATGTATTGGGACACATCTTAAGATATTGTAACAAAATGTTGCATGATGCTTTCGGAGATCGAGGAGCAAGTTTTCATTTATTTTGGATGTGATCGGATTTCATTTTGAATCCGCTGTTTTGAAACTTTTGGGTGGGGGGCAGCGGTTTCTTTGAACTGAACCAGGTACCTGGCTGTTAGATCACTTATAAAGCGCCAAAAATCTTCCCTTGGAAACAAAGCAAGACCCAACTTTATTGAGAGCTAGGAAAGCAGAAGAGCTGGAAATGAAAAGGGAACCCCAACAGAATTTTCCCTTGCACATTTGCAGAACAGGCTGGCCAGAAGATGCTTACCGTAGGATTGAAAACCAAGGTGATGTGTTTATGGTACCCGAGGGTGGTGAATGAAACTTGAGGCAAGGTGTAGTCATATTGGGACCTGGAAAGTGTCGAGTCCAAAAGTACCACATAATTCTGCCAATGAAAGAACAAGAGGGAACTGCTAGCATTCAGTTGGGGGGGGGGGGGTATACCCAGCCATGAGGGGAAAGCAAACAGGTTGTGGTGAGAGTTGGCAAGGAGAGAAGGCCCCATTCTGCTGCTCCCCAAAACCTGGAGCCTGCATCGCTTGCATTCCCAACCTTGAGTTAATGGGCCAGCAAGATAAATACCACAATGCAAAGCTGAACAGGAGAACCACGATCTTCCAGTTTGTCTGTGCACTTGGCCCTAAGTCATGGGTCTTCAATCTGTCAGGATGCCCAGTTGGCTCCACAAAGCCATCCCAGCCGGGTCACGGTAAAGCTGTTGTTGCCAAATGGGACTCCGGCTACAGCTAACCAAACCAAAAAAGCACTCCCTGTGGCGTCTGGGCTAGACACATTCTTCTGATGAGAAACTCATTTCATCTATTTCTACGAGTGCTGCAAAGCGTCAAGAGACTTTTACAACCAGAAAGATATTTCTGGCTACTCCTACAGTAATGTGTGTAGCCAGGGAGTTCTCTACAGAGCAGGGATAGAAGCGTCCACTGAGGTGGGAAGCTTGGTTGTGTAGCATTTGCCATCTTGAGTCTTGTTTTTGGAAAAACCCCAAATCACTGGTTTTCAATAGCTTCTCCGTTGTTTGGCTAGGGACAAGTGTAAAAGACGTCTGGTTTTCATTTAGTAGCAAAGCTAGGGCAACACTACGGAAATGGCTCTGGGAACTGCCATTTGAGGATTAATAATGTGCCTTATTTACACTATTAGGTATAAATTAAAAGTGAGTATGTGAAAGTAGGCCCTGTGCTGCAGGCTTGGGAGTCAGAGGTGGGCCTTGGGTCTGGACCAGTTGAAGACCACTGGGGTTGACAGTGCTGAGCTAGATGAACCAGTGGTCTGCCTCAATATAAAGCACTTTCTGATCTAATAATAATAATAATAATAATTTATTATTTATACCCCGCCCATCTGGCTGGGCTTCCCCAGCCACTCTGGGCGGCTTCCAAAAAAATATTAAAATACTTTAATACATCAAACATTAAAAGCTTCCCTAAACAGGGCTGCCTTCAGATGTCTTCTAAAAGTCTGGTAGTTGTTTATCTCTTTGACATCTGGTGGGAGGGCGGACCACGGGGAGGGCGCCACTACCGAGAAGGCCCTCTGCCTGGTTCCCTGTAACTTGGCTTCTCGTGCTCGGGGGTCGCATAACTAGGTAGAAAGAAGGAAAATAATACCTCTCTGTCCCGGAGCAATGGTGGAAAGTGGAAGAACAGAGACTGGCCTAGCGAGACGGTGTGGACTGGGTTGTCAAGGTTCTCACTTTTGTAAAGCTTCACCTGTGAGGGGAGAAGACAGAGAAAAAGGCATACAGCTTTTACTGGGATGGTTAAGATGGCGGCAATCTCATCCCCCTCCTCAGTTCTGTCTCTTCCCAAGGCCCTTTGGCTCTAACTGCAGAGTTGCCAACGTTGTACCCATGGGCACCAGGGCCCCTGCCAATACCTCTTCTGGTGCCCACAAAAGGCCCCAGAAAATATTCCCTCAAAAATTCACAATGCACAAGAATGAAGAGGGATTGCCTTTAATAAATCCATGCCCGGGGGTGGGGGGGTGTCACACTGAGGAATCTCAAAAACAACTGGAAAGAGGTGCACTCACCCATAAGGTAGGCAGATGCTCCGAGGAAGTGATCACGTTGCCACTTAGATCAAATTGGTTAATTTGGCGGAAAGCGATGATATTCACGTCCTCAATGTCATTGCTGCCAACCTACAATATGGAAGGTGGGGTGGGGGGGAAGGTTCCTTTAACACTGGCCAGATGGAAGGCTTCGGATTAAATATGCTGCTCATATCAGCTCTCTGATCAGCTCCCTCGGCCGTAAAAATGAACATTCACGCTGCATTTCAGGCACTGCTGAAAAATATGTCCTCCTTCGTGTATGGGGGGGGGGGGGGGAGGCCATGCACAAATCAGCTTTTTTGGAGAAGAACCGGGTATGAGTTCCCTGAAATGTATTCCTCAGACTCAACTCCTAAAACCGAAATAAGGAATTAGGCAGCAATTGCCGGTGATTTCCCCACCTCTGATTCCATCACAAAAGGGCAGTGATTTAGAATGCTAAAGCGAAAGAATGATACTCCCTTAATGCTAGAACCCAGGAAGATAAACGATACGATTGTCTGTGATCATAAAATAGTAGTTGTTGACGCAGAACATGAAGTATAGAATTGCTTGGTGATTGTCACCAACGTGGATGTCTTTTAAAGGGCATTGATTCATGGAGAAGAGGCATACCAATGGCCGTTAGCCACAATGGCTACACAGGAAGCTGCCTTATCACAACTCAGCAGATTAGTCCACCTGGGACAGTCTTGTCCACATGGGCTGGCAGCAGGGTTTCACAGAGTGGGGTGTCTCCCAGCCCTACCTGGAGATCCAACTTGGGACCTTCTTAGATGAGAAGAGCAACTGCTGGAACAGGCCAATCAGGTGCCTGCAGGAAGGCTGCAACCAAGATCTCAGTGCAACAGCGCTCTCCCTGCTTGTGACGCCCCACAGGTGGTATTCAGAGGCACAGTGACTGTTGACAGTGGAGGCAGAACTTTCGACACCATGGCTAGTGGATACCAGCAGGCTCAGCCTCCCTAAATCTGTCTAATCCTTTTCTAAAGTGATACGAATCGGTGGCTGTTCCTGCATCACGCGGGAGCGGATTTCAAAACTGCTGCAACGCACCTTGAGACAGCAGGGAGGAGAAGGATATAAACAGAACGTCGATTTCATCTCCCTCTGCCAGAATGGGTAATTTCTTAGACCAGAGGTCCCCCAACCTCTGCTCATGGGTTATGGGTGGAGAAGGGAGAATAAAATCCTCTTGCCCACTTTTGCCATGCATGATAAACCATTTTATAAACCTTGTGCCACTCTGGGCAACTTCCAACAAATATAAATGCCTAATAAAACATCAAACATTAAAAACTTCCATATACAGAGCTGCCTTCCAAAAGTTGTATAGTTATTTATCTCTGATGCTCTGATCTATTCTGCCTGCCCCTTATTCCTTACTCAGTGGGCCTCTGCAAATGACTAGCTTCCCAAACAGCGATTATAAATGGTCTGTATAATTCCTGATGTTTCTCCCTCTCTCTCTTTTTTTATGGTCTGAAAACTCTGCATGAAACTAAACAGACCGTGAATCCAGTAGTCCAAAAACTGTCTTGTTGCTTGACCAGGCTGAACAGAAGCCTCTTGCATGGAAAAACTGTTTGGATGCAGAAATACAGTCCTTCCTTGCTAGTGACCTGTGAAACCATCTCCCCCGCCCCTGTCCTTTGGTGCCCATTTAAGTTGGCTTCTGTGGAGTGGCCTTATTACGCCAGTTAAGTAGATGCTGGGAGAGGATTCTGTCCATTGTAGCAAAAGCAGAGCCCCGAATTCACTCAGAGTCTAAGATCAGGCTTCCCCAACCTGGTGCCCTCCAGATGTTGGTGGACACTTGAGTGCATCCAGCCCAGCCAGTGTGGCCGATTGTCAGGGATGAGAATGGCTGGGAATCCAAAGTGATTTGGGTTGTAGGCACTAGGTTTTAACTTAAGAACTGAAATGACTGGACCTTAGTCATCTTTATTCCTTTCAATGGGTTTACATGGAATAGCCCTGGATACAACCCTTGGAAGTCATCCAGGCCCCATCCACATGGAACATTTAAAACAGTATCATAACACTTTAAACTGCTTTGGCTTCCCCGCAAAGAATCCTGGAAGTGTAGCTTGGGAAGAGTGCTGAGAGATGTTAGGAGATCTCCTATTCCCCTGACAAGAGTTAGAATTCCTGGAATAGTTTATCAATCCCTCTTCCCAGTGAACTGTGGTGTGATTCTGCTTTTAAATCATATATACTGTGCTGTTATGGGTAGCAGTATTCCCTTAACCCAGAAAATCAGACCTTTGGTTCCAAGGGCAGCTTACCTCAATTGCAAAGTGCTGCGGAAGGGCTCTTTCGATGTGATCGTTGCCTTCAGCCTTCAGCTGGATGTGATACACACAGGCCGGCTTAAAAGAAAAAGGAAGAGGATCAATCCGAAGTGACATTTATTTAAACAATACCGTAAAGGGGGGAAACCCAACGATTCCAATTCTTAACAACCAATGACAGCCATCAGGTTTCTACCCAAAACATAACTGAAGAAACTCAAATTTCTCACGGCCATCCAGAGTTTTTGGGGAAGGGGCAGAGCACCTGCTTGGCAATCGGAAGGTTGTAGGTTCAATCCCTGGCATCTCCAAGTTGGGCTGGGAGAGGCAACTGCCATTATCCTGGCCATTGGAAATACTGGCTGGCTGGAGGCCCTAATTCTTCAAGGGATGAGACTGAGCGAATTGGTTGAAACTGAGCTCCACCCACACGACACATTTAAAGCACTAAGATACCACAGTCAGGGATCCACTTTCAGAATCCTGGAAACTGCAGTTTGCAAGTGTGAAGGGAGTTGTTGTTAGCAGAGCCCTATTCCCGCCCCCTCAGAGCTACAGTTCCCAGAGTTCACAGGGAAGAGGGAGTGACTGTCAAACCACTCTCAGCACCCTTAACAAACTACTACCCTTAACATAATACAGGCAACTCGGCCCTCCAGATGCTTTGGGACTACAACTCCCATGATCCCTAGCTAACAGGACCAGTTGTCAGGGATGGTGGGAATTGTAGTCCCCAAATATCTGGAGGGCCGAGTTTGGGGGTGCCTGACAAAATACTTTTGAGGGAAGCCACGGTAGCAGAGAATCAAAGTTTGAAGGGATCCTGAGGATCACCTCAGGGATATGCAGCTGCCCCATCTGGGATGCAAACCTGCAACCTTGGCGTTATCAGTACCATGCTCAAACCAACGAAGCTATCCAGGCCTGGATATTGCTTTGAATGCATAGTGCAGATGGAGTCTTAGCCAGGCACAAATCAAGTGGTCTAAAAATCAATCCCTCTTCCCAGGGAACTCTGGGAATGGTAGCTCTGTGAGGGAAGAAGGGGTCTCCTAACCACTCTCAGCACCCTTCAGAAAACTACAGTTCCCATGATTCTTTTGGGGGAAGCCATGGCTGCTTAAAGTGGTCTGATACTGCTTGGAATGAACAGTGGCGGCATTTTTTCGTCTCCGCCAAGCTAAGCAGTTGGCTCCTTACCTCTCTCGCCCTGACCTAGCCACTGTGATCCACACGACGGTCACCTCGAGACTGGATTATTGTAACTCACTCTACATGGGGCTGCCTTTGAGACTGACCCAGAAACTCCAGCGGGTGCAGAATGCCGCGGCGAAACTCCTTACGGGGCCCTTCGCTGCAGGATCACATTCACCCAGTGCTATACCAGCTGCGCTGGCTCCCGGTGGAGTGCAGGATCAGGTCCAAAGTGCTGGTTTTAACCTTTAAATCCCTATACAGCCTAGGACCCTCATACCTATGGGACCGCCTCTCCTGGTATGTCCCATGGAGGACCTTACGGTCTTCATCAAAAACATCCTGGAGGTCCCGGGCCACAGAGAGGTTAGGCTGGCCTCAACCAGGGCCAGGGCTTTTTCGGCTGTGGCCCCGACTTGGTGGAACGCTCTGTCACAAGAGACTAGGGCCCTGCGGGACTTGACATCTTTCCGCAGGGCCTGCAAGACAGAGCTGTTCCACCAGGCCTTTGGCCAAGGCACAGCCTGACCCCCTCCTTTGGTAATTCTTCACAGAACTCTAGCCCAATGGTTGCCATCAATTTGATTTGAACTGATTTTATAATGAATTGATTTTAGAATGCTATATTATTTTATTGTTGTTAGCCGCTCTGAGCCCAGTTTCGGCTGGGGAGGGCGGGATATACATAAATTATTATTATTATTATTATTATTATTATTATTATTATTATTATTATTATCAGTGCAGTTGCAGCCTTGGAGAAGCCAATGATTGGACCTCCTGCATACAGGGCTGTGTGCTGTCAATTATTGGAAATCAAACATCAGCCCTCCAGGTTCACGCCTGTGCAGGTTCTTACCAGCAGCCCCCGCAGCCTGAACTTGCCCTCTTCATCCGTCACGGTGTCTTCTCCATACACTCCGCACTCTCCCTGCCCAACGGCTTCCACTGAAATGCCTTGCTCCGGTTCACCATTTAGAGAAGAAACGGTACCATAGCAGCTGAAGAAAAGAGAATGAAAGAGTGCTCAGTTTCCGTGGGGAGGAGGCTGGGAGGAACGCGAACTCTATGGGGGGGAGGGAGAAACATTTGGCAGGGGAGGGAGGGAGTGGGGAGTTTGCAAGGGAGCTTGGGCACCTGTGCAGGCCATACGCAAAGCCTGCAGTCGACCCCATGCAAGGCAAAATTTGCCCAATGGCATTTTTAAAATAGAGGGGCATCTCACGTCTACCAACCTGTACGCCGTCCTGTAACCAACTATTGTGATCTTTAGGTTTTGCCCTTCCTGCACTTCGATCATTTGAGACGAGGGCTCAAAGCGGAATTCCTTCATCATGGGCTTGAAATAGTACTGCCCTGGGCTCTGCAAGAGGCATCAAACAAGGGGCTGTTATTTCACTCTAGTAATAAGAGGCGTGTTGCCTCTGAGCAGGAGGGGAGGCAGCGTAATTTAATGGCCTAGCGGTCTTTTTCGAAGAGCAGCTTATGCAGAAGCCGAGACAAAGCACCGCGGCACTTTCCCCCCCTTTGTCTTCTGGGCTTGCAGGAGACGATTCGCTTCCGGCCAAGCCTTATGAACTAAGCCCTGGGAGGACGCGCTGGGATTTCGAGATCAAAGCCAGCATGTAGCGAAAGAGAAATGTGTCCTTGCCTGGCTCCGGCAAGCGTTGAGTGCCCAGGAGATTAGAGGTTTATAGAACAGCAAGGCTAAAGACGGATCTTTCAAACTCCTACAAGCTATTTCATATACAGGAGTTCATTCAGACACTCACAAGGAACAAGCTCTCCCTCATCGCTCATGGGTACATCATCTATGAGGTACCGTATTTTTCGCTCTATAAGACGCACCAGACCACAAGACACACCTAGTTTTTGGAGGAGGAAAACAAGGGGGGAAAAATATTCTGAATCTCAGAAGCCAGAACTGCAAGAGGGATCGCTGCGCAGTGAAAGCAGCAATCCCTCTTGCTGTTCTGGCTTCTGGGATAGCTGCGCAGCCTGCATTCGCTCCATAAGACGCACACACATTTCCCCTTACTTTTTAGGAGGGAAAAAGTGAGTCTTATAGAGCAAAAAATACGGTATATCTGTGAGGTTCGAATAATCTACCTGGCGTAAGGCAGCTTCCTATAGGATGCAGGAAGCTAAGAAAGTGGATCGGACCATTAAGAACAAAAGAGCCTGCTGGATCAGGCCAATGACCCATCTGGTCCAGAATCCTATTCCCACAGATGCCTATGTGAAGTCCACAAGCAGGACCTCTCCCCTCTTCCAGCAACTGTTATTCAGAAGCATTTCTGCCTTCGACAGTGGAGGCAGAACACGGCCTGCTCCTCCAGGAATTTGTCTCATCCTCTTTCAAAAGTCACCCATGTTGGTGACCATCTCTGCCTTTCGTGGGAGCAAAGTCAACAGTTTGAATATGCGCCGAGTGATGAAGTCCTTTTTTTTACCCGTTCAGAATCTTCTCAAGTCCAGTTTCACTGGACATCATTCCTGTGTTATGAGAGAGGGAGAAAAAACTTTTCTCCAGACGCTTTCTCTATGCTGTGCATAATTTCACACACTTCTATCCTGTCGCCCCTCACTTGCCTTTTCTCAAAACCAGTGGTTTTCAAGCTTTTTTTTTCCTGGGCCAGAATAAAAATTTGCTTGTACCACACCAAACTTTGTACTGATAAGGAATACGTTGCAAAACAAAAAGAAACAACTCCTGGCAGTGTGTGATTTATAACATACAACACAACTGCTTTATAACATAATCATGGGACATCCAGAACACACAAAGCAGTGCAACTACAGAAGAACACAAATCAATTCCAAATTATTATTATAAACAAGCCTCTTACATGTGTACCTTACATGGATACGAATTAAATGAGAGGTATGAGCTGGTCTGGCTTTTACCAGGTATATACCATTTATACTGGGTCTAATTTGAGACAAACAAACTCTCATCTCCCCATCAACACAAATAAGCTTTTCTCTTCCCTGATCCTTCATATTTGTCAGAGTTGAAAACTCTTGTTCACAAAAACGTGTCACCGAGAAATGTAGAAGAATAGACAATGCTCTTGAAGAGAGGAAAGATACTATACTATACTACAACGACCCATTTGAATGTTTCTTTGATTGTCCTTGAATCTTCCTGCCTTGAATCTTCCTGAAGTCCTGTGTGATGTCAGCTGTCGGGAGCTAAGGACATAGGTACAAAGGAATGAGAGGGAGCCGTTCAGCACTGAAAGCAAACCCCACTGGGACTGACTGCACTAAGGAGTTCCCCACTGGAAACTCCCTGGTGCAGCCACAGAAGTCCCCGACACAGAGCCCCGCTTCATCCATCAGCAGGTGTGGTTTGGGTTCAAACCACACATGTAAGGACTTCAAAAGAGGCTCGCTTTGAAGCCACTTTAAGCCAGGCACAGGCAAACTCGGCCCTCCAGATGCTTTGGGACTACAACTCCCATCATCCCTAGCTAACAGGACCAGTGGTCAGGGATGGTGGGAATTGTGGTCCCAAAACATCTGGAGGGCCGAGTTTGCCTATGCCTGCTTTAAGCTCTCATCAAAGTTGGCCCACAGGAGGTGGAGCCCAGTTCCCTGGTCTATGTATAAATAATAACATCATCATCATCATCAGGCCTCTAATGATTTTTCAGAGAGCAGATCCAAAAGAACAGTTGTGGACGTAACCCTACCAAGTTGGGGAAAGTCAGCATTCCGTTGTCCTGAGTCAGGAGGTTTGAGCGAAAGACGCCTCCACTGAGGGACAGGAGGACTCCTGCAAGGGGATGGTCATCTTCTGATTTAATCTGTTTAAAATGAAAAAAAGAAAAGTGATGCAATACCACGTACCCAATCAGCAGCTGAACAACACAGTTCAAAGAGCACAGGTGTGTTACCCTAAGATAAATGGAGAGCCACCAAGTGGAGAGATGTATTCACCTCTTTGGCAATGGCTGGGAGAAATCTTTGGCCTCCCATAAAATTTGGCACTGTGTGTGCCTCATTGTCCTCAAGCAACGTTTCCCCCTTCCGCCCTCTGCCCATGTAAATTATCTAGAGAAGGAACAACTCTGCTGAGGTTCCAGAGGAGACGGAGGACGTTACCTCAAAAGTGACTCCGGCAAGAGCGAAAGCTTTGAAGTCCCCAATGGTCCCTTCCACGGCACTCAACACAAAGCCTTCTTTCTGAGCGGTGACAGTGTATTCCAGGTCACTATGAAGAGGCCCCACACTGTAAAAATAAAGGGAACGTAAGAACATAGGAGCCTGCTGGATCAATCCAAAGACCCACCTAGTCTGGCATCCTGTTCTTGGTATCCGTCCAGACGCCTGTAGGAAACCGCCAAGCAGGACCAGAACACAAGAGTACAAGAGGGAAACAGTGGCATGGGCAGGAATTTACCAGCCACAACACTGCCTGAAGGCCTCTGGTTTAAAGGGAATCCCAAGGCAGTCAAATGATCACGGTAACCCTTTATAGAACTGGTCTATTTCTCCTACAAAGAGCCTCAGCTTCCAACTCTTTGCCTGGGGCCATATGTTCAAAAGCCCTGCTTTGCAGATCTGGGCAGGTTAACCCTAGAAGATGTCAGGTGGGATTTGGGGGGGACGGGGAATCTGCCCTTGTATGGGAATGACCTCCCTGCTCATCCCCTGAGAAAAAACAACAACAACAAACAGTCCTGAGGATCAAGGGACCCTTAGAAACTGTGCAAAAGGAGGACAGCCAGCCAAACTGCAGACATGCTCTCTGGTAAGAGCAGATGTACCTGGAGTTGGCCTCTGGACCCAAACCCCTGGGAACTGGCCGTAAGGGCTTACCTGTATGAACCTTTGTCGTCTGTGAAAACCGTGATGAGTGGCGACGGCGCTCCCTTTTCGCTAATGACGATCTCGACACCCTCCAGCTCGGGATGGATTTGCCCTTCCAGGAACAAGCCTGCTTTGCCGTGTATTTCTATCAGCTTTCCGGGGCAGCTCTCTTAAATTGAGGAGGGGAAGGAAAAGAGAGAGGAAAGTTAGGGATTTATGGAAACTTTCTAACTCCCTCCCAGGAGGAGATCATTTCATCCTCTTATTATCTTCTGTGAGATGGTGAGCAGCTTTTTTTAATTATTTATTTCTGTTTAGGAAGGCCTCTGAACCATAAATGGCCACATGCTTTTTCGATTATCATTGCCAAAGCTGAATTACTGTTACTTCTAACGGTTGCTGTATTGCGACCTTTTCCCTCTGATCTGCTAGATCAGGCCAAAGGTCCATCTCATAGAATCGGAAGGGACTTGCCTAGGGTCACCTAGAACCAACTCCCTGCATTGCAGGAATCACAGCTAGAGGATCCCTGGCAGGTGGCCACCCAACTTCTGTTTAAAAGCCTCCAATGAAGGAGAGGAAGTCCATCCACTGTTGAAGAGTTCTTGCCAGCAGAAAATTCTTCCTAATGCTTATTTGGAATCTCCTTTCCTGCAACTTTAATCCACTGGTTCAGGTCCTGCCCTGTGGATGTTGCGAATTCTCCGCGGCGCTTTAGCAGAAATGCAGAGAGTTCCAGATTCTTCAGTGCAGTGCAGTATATTTATTGTGAGCCATATATATACAAATATATACAATGACCTACAAGCTATAATACACGAGCAGTTCATACAGTCAAACAGGGTACCTGGCTGTACCTTAAGGCAAATAGGAAGACCTTTCTATCTCTTTCTCTCTTACTGCTGGACAGGTTTCCCCTTTACACCGATGACAGCCAATCAACTGACAGCACATTACTGCTGAGTCTTTCTGACTCAGCACTTCCGTAGGAAGTATTGTAGGCTGATTGCATCAGCCAGTTGCCTCAGCTAGCAAACTCAAGCCTGCAGACTTACTATCCCACACAGCATTCTGTGAATTCCGACAGTGGAGAAGCAGGTCCACTATCCTGTTCTCACAGTGGCCAAGCAGATGCCCCTGGGGAGCCAGTGGAAGCCTGCTGTTTTAGTGTTTTATCTCTGCTTTGCTGCATTAACGGCACTGGCCCCTTCCTTTTACAGCCTCCTAGTCCAACACTCCCTGATTCAGCCGCTGTCCCAGACTTAGTCGCTCGACCCGCGGGGCTGTGCAGATCCACCAGCAACTTCCCAGCGCTGAGCTACAGCCAAGATTTACCTCCACTGACAACCGTTTCTATTGAAGGCGGGTAGAAAAGGAGCTCTTTTGAGGATGGCGTCACTGTGATTTTCTCCCCAGACCTGGAAAAAGAACCATAAAAGAACATGGGAGCTGGAACTGTACGGTTGAGTCCAAACAGCTGTCTCAAGATGGACAATGCTAAAGGACGGGTAACCTTTCTCATCCTGAGGGTTGCATTCCCTCCTGGGCGGGGCCAGAAGGAAAAGGGGGTGGAGCAACAAACACAAATTTAAACTTTATGCAACAGCCTGGCTTTTGCACACATTCAAACACCCCTCTCTGACCTCCATCCCGGAAAGCAAGGGGCACAATCAGAATTCAAGGGCAAATCCAGAAAGCCTGCCTGCCTTGGGAATGGGGCCACCACAAAAGAGGCGACGCCAAAGGGTGTCGTCCCTTTGGGGGTGACACTCCGGGAGGGAGGAATGAGGGCATGGACCTTGTGGTAAGGTTAATGTTTTTAAGGGGAACAGGGATGTTTCAAATGCTTCTTTGATTGCCGAGTGTATTTTTATAGGTCGTATACACTAGTATTGTTAATCGTTTTAATTATTTTTATTATGTATTTTGAGTTTTCTACATTGTAAGTTTATGTTGTCAGCCACCCCGAGACCTACAGCTACAAATAAAGTGGTATACAAATTTAATAAATAAATAAAACACTTGGGTCAGGGAGGGGTGAGACCTAGCAAGAGTGCCAAGGGCCAAACAGACAGACCTGAAGCACTACATTTGGCCCCTGAGGCCTGAGATTCCCAACCCCGTGTGCTGAAGCCTGAAGAGACAGCAGTTCAAACTTTCCTCAAAAGCTTCTATAACAACAAGAAAAAGGACTTCTCTGGGCAGAAGACGAACGCACCTCGCCCAGTAGGAAAACTCGTAGTGGAACGGCCCTTGTAGTTCCTCCACCATTTCCTGGACTGGAGGCTCAGATCCTTCCTCTTCCAGGCCTTTCTTCTCCCTCTCCTGCCTGCGGGCCTCGATCTCGGCCAGCTGCTGCTCCCGACGCAGCTCCTGCTGAGATTTCAGGGGGCCAAGCACCAGGTCGGGTTCGCTGTCGATCGAGGATCTGAGAAAACAAAACAAGAGAAAGAATCGTCTGAATGCAAAACTGGCAGGGGAAATGGCCACCAAGGGGAAGATATTGAAAGGGCCCCTTCGTTTTGTTCTTCGGGGGCATAAAACAGGAACAGGGAACCTGCAACCCTCCAAACGTTGCTGGACTACAGCTCCCATCATTTCTGACCACTGGACATGCAGGCTGTGGTCTATTGGATCTGTAGTCCAGAAACACCTGGCCATGGCTTCTCCATCGCTGGGACAGAGGATCCTTTTGGATGGCCTGGGGCACGTTCAGGCTCAGCACCTGGTAGACCAATTTCTGCCCAAGAGACTGGGTGGCTGCCAGCACTCCATAATATGCAGTACTGAGCTAGGCAGACCAGCAGTCTGACCCACAGCATACAATTTTAAAGCATTCTTATGCCATTTTCAACAGTCATGGAGAATCCCCAGGACTTTAACAAAGTACAGCTCCCAGGATTCTCCACAACGGTTTACAGTTGCGTAAGAATGCTTCAAATGCATAGTGTGGGTGTGGCCTAGGATATCTCCCTTAATATTCCTATAGCTTCTGAGATGCCTCGGTTCTCAAACTTAATCCGTTCTGGGAGTCCGTTCAACTCCCCAAACTGTTCGAAAACCAAGGCGTGGCTTCTGATTGACGCAGGAGCTTCCTGCACTCAAGCAGAAGCAACAGAGGATGTTCAGCTTCCAAAAAACGTTTGCAAACCGGAACACTTACTTCCGAGTTTGCGGCGTTTGGGAGCCAATTTGTTCAGCAACTAAGCCATTTGAGAACCAAGGTACGACTGTAGTTCACAAGTTGTGCAAGGTTGAAGCGCATGATGACTACCACCCTCAAAGAGGGCACTCTAGTGCTGTAGGCCCTGAAATATGAAACAGTCATTGTGCTCTCTAGAGCAGTAGAGTCTTAGAATCATAGAACTATACAGTTGGAAGGGACCATCAGGGTCATCTAGTCCAACCCCCTGCAATGCAGGAATCTTTTTTGCCCAACATGGGGCTTAAACCCACGGCCCTGAGATTAAGAGTCTCAGGGTGCCACTTCTAACCCAAACATACATTTGGGGATCCATTTCTTGCTCTTGCCATATATCCGCATGTGGTAGGTTGTGCTCTGTGGACTAGGCTGTGACGCACCAGTTGAAGACTAGTGCTTTAGAGTTTCGTCATGAACAGACAGTGGACATATCCTTTCAAGCTCTTGAAACATTAGGCGCCCAACTGTTTCAACTCAGGGATGTCCCATAGAATAAAGGATACGTGGACCTTTTGGAAACTTCTACATGTGTAAAAAGAAATACCCTTCTCCTAAGCATCTGCAACCCACTAGCCACACAAGACAACGAACGTTTGTTAAAACTTGGTAATTCAAGGGTAGTCTTTGCAACCCCAAAGTTCTTACTTTATGGTAACCATCACATCCATCAATTTATCGGCTGTTATAGTTCCAAGGACGTGGTGACGAATCGCAGTCAGCGTCAGTATACTCGGAGCAGACCTGGAACCAAAAAGGGGGAGGGGGCACTTAAAATCGATCCCAACAACCACCTTTTGCTTTCCATTCCACGCTATGAAAGGGATAGGATTTTCAGCCATTTGCATTTGGCTTGGGGTTGTAAAACGGTTGAGGTTTACTTAAAGACTCTCATGCATAGCTGGGTCAACTTATAACTATTATAAGTTCACTCCCATCTTTGTGATATAGCAGCCTCTGGAGGTGGAAAGATGGCCACAATCTATGGCTTGCCATTTAAGATATCACAACAACCTCTAAATGGCTCAGCACCACCTCTCCCCTTATAAACCAACCTGGGTTCTGCAATCAGAGGCCCTTCTTCATGTGTCTCCTCCATGAGAGGTCCAGAGGGGGACAACATGAGAACAGGCCTTTTAATGCAGTGGCCCTGTTTGTGGAATGCTCTCCTCAGGGAGGTTCACCTGGTGCCTTCATTCCATATCTTTAGGAACTAGGCGAAAATATTCCTCTTCAACCAAGGCTTTGGGCCGATTAATTTTCGACAGATTTTTAGATGTGTTTATGGGAAGGAGTGGTATTGTTTCGTTGTTTTCATTTCAACTATTTATTTGTGCTTTTACCGTGTATTTTTTTTCTTGTGATCTGCCCTGAGATCTTATAATGAAGTGTGGTATAGAAGTCTAATAAGAAGAAGGAAAATTTCCACAAGTGTGTTGTGGTGCAATGTCTGAACTGAGGTCACAGGAAGAGAGATTCATTAATGCAAACCGCAGGGGTGAGCAGAACCCATTTGGGGACCACACTGACGAACATCCCTCTAATAATATTGGCTAAACATTCCCTCTAGTGCCAATCATGTCAATGTCTTATATGCCTTGTTTTAATCTTTTACAGTGGAAGTTTTCAGAGAAATCAACCTGTCAAATATGACAATTTGAAATGGCATATTTATAAAGCATGTTCCTAGGATCTTTCCCTCCCCCCGAAAAAAGTGGATGAGTTTACCCATGTGTGGGCTACATGAATATTGGTCTGATCAACATTCTTAAAAGTCAGTGTAATGTACTCCCTCTACTGGTGGTAAAAAAGAAAAGCTGCCATCAAATTAAGATTACAGGTGAAGCTGTAATGGTCTTTTCCTGACAACCCTCTCCAGGCTGCGGTCATCCCTGCTGCTTGTGCACCTTTTTCTTCCACACTTTTCCCTTCCGCATAACTTTCCATTAATGTGCTTTGAAACAGCACTTTGGGAACATCCAACTTCTTCTGCAATTACCTTTTGCGGCTTTCCCCTCCTTATGGAGGGTCTCAATGATAGCTTTCTGCACAACTGTCAGGTCAGCAGCCCTCCCCATGATTGTGCTTCCTACTGAACCAGACTGAGAGACCGTTTAAAGGCTCAGGAACCCATTGCAGGTGTTATGGATTGAATAGCTACTGCACCTTTTCACAATAATCTAATTTTCTGAGATTGTTAATTTGGGGTTTTCATCAGCTGTATGCCATAATCATCACAATTATAACAAATAAAGGCTTGCCATACCTTGTGTTGCATGTCATGAGTCTATCTCATATATTAGTTTTACCTTTAAGTTCAGTTACTGAAATAAATGAACTTTTCCACGATATTCTAATTTTTTGAGTTTCACCTGTACATTTAAATAACATTTAAGTGGCCTTTAGATGCTCTAGCAGTGGCATGAGAGCTACTTGCCCACACGACACAGTGCTGCTATAACACAGACTCATAGAACTGTAGAGTTAGAAGGGACCCTGAGGGTCATCTAGTCCAACCCCCCGCAATGCAGGAATCTCAACTTAAACAATTCACGACATATGGCCATCCAACCCCTGCTTAAAAATCTCCCACGGAAGGAGAGTCTACCACGTCTCGTGGGAGTCTGTTTCGCTGTCAAACAGCTCTTAGTGTCAGAAAGTTCTTCCTGATGTTTCATCAGAATCTCCTTTTTCGTAAGCTGAATCCATCGGTTCGGGTCTTAGCCTCTGGAGAAGGAGAAAACAAGCTTGCTCCATCCTCCATGTGACAGCCCTTGGGCCATTTGAAAACGGCTATCATAATGTGGCAGGACCTACAATTTGGATCTCACTGCCTACTGACATCAGGCAGGCAAGTAGGACCAAGCTTGGCCTGCGGGCCAAAAGTTCTCCACCACTGCTATAGACAATACTGCACTGAATGGCCTGACTTTAACAAGGCAGCTTCCTAGACTCCAAACAGCCAGCTCTTTAGCATGCAAGTGTCACCCAGCTAGGATCAAGGAAGACTGTCAGGTGCTAAGGACCTGCTTGCCTGGCTCCAACCAGGCAGTTAAGTGCTCATTCTTTAAAGAGCATGACAGCCGCACTGTGCGATGAACCCATGGAAAAGCGGCTCCACCACAGCTTCTAGAGGCCCCGGAAACAGCTTCACATATGTGAAGCCTCCTTCTAGTTTATCACATTTATCCATTGCAAATATTGCCGGTGAACATTTCCGCAAAGGTTACCAGCCAGCTGCTACTTCATGCTTACGTATCATAGGTGTAGTATTCGTGCTCAAAACGGTGGCAGGAACGGGGTGTGACTTCGTACACACCTGAAAATATCAAAGCGAGACACAGTTGCAATCCTGATTTCAGATTCTGAAGGTTCCCATACTTCAAAACTGTATCACGCTAGCCTTTTCGTCAGCTCCTGAACCTGCCTCGCTTGAAGCATTTTGCTGGCAACCTGAAACCTGCTGCCTAAACAAGAGGCTTGCCTAACCGAAGACACAACCTCACTAATTCTCTATCTCAGTGCAGATTGCATAGGTAGATAGGCACTCCTCCTACATTCCATGGCCTCCCACCTGGTGCGCCCCCTACAGGACTGGTGAGGAATTCCAGGATGCACTTGGCTCAGGAGAAGGCACCCCAGGAAGGTTGTGGTTCTTGGTCTACTCCAACCTCAAAATAACAACCCTGCAAGGGAGCCTAGCCCAAGACAGCGATTGGCCAACAGTCATCCTGGGAACTTGGGGTTTCCCAGTCAATGTCCAACACGCTAACCATCTTTTGCAGCTTACCTGCCTATGGCTATCTGTTGATCCTACAATGTTGGATATTAGGCTAGGCGCTCCTGCTCTTTGGAGAATGGGGTAAACCAATGCACCTTCCTGTATTTGTGGACTCACCTTGCAGTGGGGTGCAGCTTTGGGGGCTGTTATGGGAGCTGCACTTCAAAATTTACCACTATCTGTTGGGAACTCACGCACAAACACATACACACAAGACCATTCATTTCCAACGAGACACTTACCCGGCTTGGAGAGGCAGAATCTGTTCACGCCTTTGGACAGGTTATAAATGCCAACATTCTCAGGTCCATTTCCATCCTGATAAAACTCCTGATGACAAAAAACCCAAAAAGTCTATTAGCAGGTATTGAATCCCAATCTTTGAAGTTTCCAAGTCAGTTTTCAAACAACTACAGCAGTTTTCAATTCTGCCTCCAAAATTAAGTGGGAAAGGCAGTAAAGGCAAAGGACCCCTGGACGGTTAAGTCCAGTCAAAGGTGACTATGGGGTTGTGGCGCTCATCTCGCTTTCAGGCTGAGGGAGTCGGCGTTTGTCCACAGACAGCTTTCTGGGTCACGTGGCCAGCATAACTAAACCGCTTCTGGCACAATGGAACACCTTGATGGAAACCAGAGTATACAGAAATGCCGTCTACCTTCCCACAGCAGCAGTACCTATTTATCTACTTTCGAACTACAGTGGTACCTCCGGTTAAGTACTTAATTCATTCTGGAGGTCCGTTCTTAACCTGAAACTGTTCTTAACCTGAAGCACCACTTTAGCTAATGGGGCCTCCTGCTGCCGCTGCACTGCCACAGCATGATTTCTGTTCTCATCCTGAGGTAAAGTTCTTAACCCGAGGTACTATTTCTGGGTTAGCGGAGTATGTAACCTGAAGTGTATGTAACCTGAAGCGTATGTAACCCGAGGTACCACTGTACTAGGTTGGCAGGAGCTGAGACAGAGCAATGGGAGCTTACCCCATCGTGGGGATTCAAACCGCCGACTTTCTGATCTGCAAGCCCAAGAGGCTCAGTGGTTTAGGCCACAGCGCAACCAGCATCCCCCCCAGCAGTATAGAAATATATTACTTAAATCATTAATTTGATACTTATGGGCAGCAGCCAGGTTGGTGATTACCAGATTTTGGAAAGGACTGGAATGGACTGGAAGGAGCAACTCTTATGATCAATACTGAGTCTGACTGTCTATAAGGCAGTTGGCTATGATTATATATTGTGGGGCAGTTCAGGCCAAAGAGAACGCATATAAGCTGTGATCTCACCAAAGTGATCGCATGGGAAAGAGAACAGCGCAGCATATAGCCGGTCTGGCGGAACTCAATTCCTGACGCATCTTCTTCCAAAACCTCAAGTTCCAAGGATTTATTCTTCCAGCACCAGTCTTCACGGATGATGCTCACTTAAAAGAGAAAAGACAGACCAGTAAGGGGGAGGTGTCACGCCTGATGCTTAAAACGCAAGCAGTTAGACAAGCACAGAAGTCATCCGAACATTTTGTAAGCATTAGCGTTTAAAAATAAGTCCAGATATGGAAGAACTGGGCATATTCAGCCAACGTGGCGCCCTCCAGATGTGGCAGGAACAGCCATTCCCATCATTCCTGACCACTGGCCATGCTGGCTGGGGCTGATGGGAGCTGGAGCCCATAAAAAATGGAGGGCACCACGTTGGCTAGCCCTGTTTGAAAAGGAAGTCTGCAAGACGTAAGGAACTTATGTGCTTTCACCTGTGCATTCCCCACATTTCTCTCTCTCTCTCTCTCTCTCTCTTTGGAATAAGAAGTACACAACAGGGATTGTACACATCAGACACAGAAACTAGGAGAAACTTCAGCGTGCAAGAGAACATGGGAACGTTTCTTTTTAATAGAGTATTTCCTTCTGTTGTTTTATAAGCAATTGTATTAAAATGATTTTTTTGGGAAAAATAACATTATGATGTTAAGGCATCTTTTTAAACGATTAACAGTGTGGTGGCAGTGGTTTATTTATTTATTTATTTAATGACATCTAGCATATTAAATTGAATAAACATTGAAGGCTGAACTTCAGTGGAGACATATCTTGTCCAAAACGTGGGGCATTGTTTAGGGATTTTTGTTGGGGTCAAGAATAAATTTTGGGAGATTTTAATTCTGCTGTCCTATTGATATTATTTTTTCGCAGCTTTGTTTTTAGTTCTTATGTCTTATGTGGAGGTGGTTTAGTTTTGTTGTGTACATTTTGACATGCTTTTATTTATGGCTTATGACTGCTGTTATATATTTTTTAAATTATGAAATAAATGTTTTCATGTTGGAAGCTGCCTTGAGCATGGTTTTAACTCTGGAAAGGCAGCACAGAAATAAATGATGATGATGAAAAGTGGACCATAAATATGAATGAGTAGCAAATTCTGGCACAATTTGAAACAGTGAAAAGGCAATAAACACCCCTGTGCAACCAGACTCCCTCTCTCCACATGCCCTCTCTTGGCCCCCCCAAAATCTGCTCCAGAGGTTTTTGGGGTAATTAGGGAAGGCACGTAAGAAGATTAAGTTCCATTACACAGGTGGAAATCTTTGCACTAGCAGACGACTTTGCTGCATACAAACTAGAAGCACTGCATTGTCCTTACTTTTATACTTTCCAGGAAGCACATTTTCAAACAAGAAAGTCACTGAGTTAGACTTTGCTGCAAGTTGAAGGCTACGCTTCTCCCCCTGCCGGTTCACAGAC
The DNA here is from genome assembly GCF_964106645.2 of Podarcis pityusensis. Classification (NCBI taxonomy): domain Eukaryota; kingdom Metazoa; phylum Chordata; class Lepidosauria; order Squamata; family Lacertidae; genus Podarcis; species Podarcis pityusensis. The sequence goes on from NC_138039.1 coordinate 15,075,125, forward strand.
TGGAGTGTCACTGTCAATTCGCCACAAGCATCTGGGGGAAGACAAAAAGAGGGAAATGTGCAGATTTCAGATTGCCATGTTTAGTCAGCAGCCTCCTTAGGACTTTTGGGAGGGGGTGTGTGTGTCAGAGATTCCTAGAAATGGGAGCGGGGGATAGAGCCTTGATTCAGATGTTAGCCTCTTGATGAGAGACAGCACTCATTTGAGAACAAACCTGGATCTACCAGCAAGCAGACACTCAACAAGAATTTGCAGCCAATCACATGGTTGCATCCAGCAAAGTTCTCCTCTGAAATCGGCTATTCCCACCAGATTATATGAGCAACCTAAGTCAACTATTTCCACCCGTCAGTGCAAATCTTACCCAAACAAGTGACTTTCCCCGAAATGGAGGCCAGAAACTGTGAGAAAGTCACGTCCAGCACCGGTTTGGAGGCAACCGTCACAGGAAATATCTTGGGTTTCAAAGCAAGGCCAGCTCTGGCTTCTGCCTCGGGAACGATCACCTACAGCAAAGAAAATGACGCTGAGAATTACTTCCTTGTGTGAAATGGAGCAAGACAGATAAAAGACAACAGCTGCACCCCATTCGCTGAGCAGCAAAGGAGCAAGAAACTGGAAATATGCAAGGAGGTCACTGAGTATGCTTGCCAAGGCTGATGGGAGTTGTAGGCCGCACTTCCCTCAGGCCGACCTTCTGGGGCTCACATACCAGTGGTGGGTGGAGCAATGAATGTCAATTTTCCCTTTGTGCAATAGCCTAGTTCAGTTTCCCAAACTTGGGTCTCCGGCTGTTTTTGGACTACAACTCCCATCATCCCTGGCTAGCAGGACCAGGGGTCAGAGATGATGGGAACTGTAGCCCCAAAACAGCCGGAGACCCAAGTTTAGGAAACCCTGATCTATTTTCTACACACCCACACCCACTCCTTTGCCCTCCAAGAGGCAAGAGAGAAGCATTATCAGCGTTCAAGGACACATTCCAGCCAGGGAAAAACTGGGGGTACAAAGCAGGGAGAGTAAAGGGTTCCAAGAGCCAGGTAGAGAAGACTTGAGGGCCACATGTGGTCCCTGGGCCTAAGGTCTCCCACTGCTTTGAGAAACAGAAATCTGCTCCCAGGCTTCCAGATTTGATTGCTTTTACGAGTTATTTCTTTTCTTAAGAGGTACTAGTTATTCTGACCTGGATGACATAGGCACCCGATTTTGCCTTGAAGCAGAAAGCACCGCGAGTGTCCGTTTCCGTAGTAACCATCAAGGTTTTGTCCTTGTCTTGAGGCAACATCGTCACCTTGTATTTGTTGATCTGCTTGATAGAGTCAGGAAAGCGGGTTACTGATATCTGGCCACAGACACTGAACCTATTGGGGAAAGAAGGGCATTGCCAATGGTCAGGAACAATTGGAATGGTCAGGAAATCTAAAAGGCCCCAGGGTTCCCAACTCCGATATAACGACACCATTGTTGTTGTTGACAATTATACACTGTACCGCCTTTAACTTCCAAGGATCTCAAGGCAGACGGTTCTCCTCCTCCCCATTTCACCCTCACAACAACCCTGTGAGGTAGGTTGGTCCGAGAGCGAAGTGACTGGCCCAAGGAGAGCTTCATGGCTGACTGGGGACTCAAACCCTGGCCTCCCAGGTCCGAGTCCAACCCTCTAGCCATTACACCACACTTGCTCCAGTGTTGGATAGTGTGTTGGATCAGGACCTGGGAAAGCAGAGTTCAAAGCTATGAAGTTCACCAGGTAGCCTTTAGCCAGTCACTTATTCTCTGCCTAAGCTACCTCAAAGGGTTCCTGTGAGGATAAAACGGGGAGAACTCTGTAGGCCACCATGAATGGCTTGGAGGAAATGTCATTCATTCATTCATTCATTCATTCAAAGTCTCTAAGGTCTCTAAGGAGTCTCTAAGGTGCTACTGGACAATTTTTTTTATTTATTTCGACTGCGTCAGACCAACATGGCTACCTACCTGAATCTAGATTCATTCATTCATTCATAAATAAGCAAGCCGCACCATTGGTCCATCTTGCTGAGGATTGTCTACTCTGACTGGTAGCAACTCTAGAGGAGGTCAGAAGATCTTCCCTAGGCCTACCTGGAGATGCTGGGGCTGGAACTGGGGACCTCCTGCACGTGAGGCAGCTGCTCTGCCACTGAGTTACAGCCCCTCCCTGGTGTATGGTAGTGTCCTGTGCTCCTATCCCAAGGCCTCTTGGCTCTGCTCTGAAAAACCCCAAGCCCGCCCTTGCTGTCTTGCTCGGCTTCCTACTCAGACACTCACTCTGTTGTGATGATGTCGGCCAGCTGGGGAGTATTGGGGGCAATTTTCACCGTAATGGTATCGAAGAAGAGGTGCTCTTTCTGGGCTTGAATGGTATATGTTCCGGTGGTTATGTTTTCAAGTCGGAAAGAGCCGTCAGACTTGGTAGTAACTGTGGACAAATTAAAAATGGACAGATTGTGTTTGAATTCAGCTCGGCCAAAAGCATCAAATAGGTAGGACGCCAGAGCAAAAGAAGAAGCACATACCTTTAATCTGGTTATTCAGCGTCACAGTAGCATCTGAAACGCCTTCCCCTTCTGGGCTGTTCAAAACCCTCCCTGTGACTGAGAAGCCCATGACATGGAAAATGGGCTGAAAGGGAGGAAGTAGGAGAGATCAATGGCTGAATAATAAAAAAATTATTTTTATTAGATTCAGGTAGGTAGCCGTGTTGGTCTGATGCGATAGAAATGTATTTAAAAAATTGAAAAAATTGTCCAGTGGCACCTTAGAGACCAACTAAGTTTGTTCTTGGTGCACACGAAAGCTCATACCAAGAACAAACTTAGTTGGTCTCTAAGGTGCCACTGGACAATTTTTCAATTTTTTTAAAATATATTTTTATTATTATTTAAAGATTTTATTGAGGTAAATCAAATCAATACAATAAAAATAACAGAAGTACTGTATATCTGAGAAGGATTTAGCATTAGGTTTGTAAAGTACTTAAAACCATTAGGAAAACAAAAATTATACATTATACTACGGAAAGGGAGTCCCGTGTGTCCATTTTTTTGTACATAAGATAAAATCCTACCAAACAGCACAGAATCTTTCAGGGTCCTCCAAGCCTTTGGCAACACGTGATTGAGAAGTTATTTTTTCAGCTAATGCTAAACTGTACATATTCTTATACCAAAGCAAAAGTCGCAAATCCTACAAGGTTCTCCACTGGGGGGGCAACTGAGGTTCTGGCAATTGCCAGCATCCTCATCAAGAGTTTCTGAGAGCTGAAACTTTTCAATTGATCATCCCATAGATTCAGTTTAAAAAAAAAGCTGCAGGGAAGTTGGAATGGGATGTTTGAGTATTTTGGTCATTTCTTGACAAACCACTATCCAGAATTTGAATGCCAATGAGTAGTTTTACCACGGGTGAAAAAGGGTGGAATTAGAATGCATCATACTGGAACTGTTTTTCCTCCCTCCTACCCCATTTGAAATAGTTCTGAATTGCTGGATTATTTCAGGTTAAGATACATCCATCCGTACGATATGCGTTACCTAAATTTATCCAGAGTGCAAAAAGGGTAATTCGAGAAGAGCTCACCTCAATTTTCAAACTGTCATGCTCCACTGTAAAGTCCAATCTAGATGGAGCAACATCAAACATAATTCTCTCGCCTCGGTAAAAGGGGACCTGAGAAGAATGCAGAGCCCCAGGTTAAGCAACGTGTTTCTCCAAAAGACAAATCTAGACAAAATCCAATCCATCGCAGTGGGAGGTGTTTCTCTAGCAATGGTGACTGTTGAATCTAGGGGCCCTCCAGGCAATCGGCTGCATCCAATGTTAGCCATAACCAGAGGAAAGAAATTAACGGGCATGATGAGCTTAAGCCATTCATTTCAATGAGTATACTCTGAGTAATACTTAGTTGGATACAGCCCAATGTAATAATATGTATCTACCTGAAGGGGGAGAGGGACGCGGGTGGCACTGTGGGTTAAACCACAGAGCCTAGGACTTGCCGATCAGAAGGTTGGCGGTTCGAATCCCCGCGACGGGGTGAGCTCCCGTTTTTCAGTCCCTGCTCCTGCCAACCTAGCAGTTCGAAAGCACGCCGAAGTGCAAGTAGATAAATAGGTACCGCTCTGGCGGGAAGCTAAACGGCATTTCCGTGCGCTGCTCTGGTTCGCCAGAAGCGGCTTAGTCATGCTGGCCACATGACCCGGAAGCTGTACGCCGGCTCCCTCGGCCAATAAAGCGAGATGAGCGCCGCAACCCCAGAGTCGGCCACGACTAGACCTAATGGTCAGGGGTCCCTTTACCTTTACCTTAAGGGGGAGCACCATGTACATCTTGAGCTCACAGGAGAAAAAGTTGGATATAAATGCAACAAATAAATCTGTCGCTCTCTCTCTCACACACATAAAAAATATGTTTGAAAAAAGTTTATTTTATTTTTTTCAAGCCTACTTGCTGTTTGCAGTGGGGAGATGAGGGTGTGTGTGTGGCTGCAGAGTGCAAGTGTTGTTGTCAACACACACACACCAGTTTCTATGACCTCCAACTGCACCCATGGGCCCCAAGAAGGGCCCCTGCTTGTAGCCTTCACTTTTGAGGAAATCATTATTCAGAAAGGCCGGGGAGCTCTCTCATTACTCACCACAGTGTATTTCCCACTCGGCAAAGACAGAAAAGTAAACGAGCCGTCCTCTTTGGAGATGACATTGCACAGATAGGCGAGAGAATCATCCCTGGCAGGAAAGCCGTCAACTGGAGAGGTGCTGCAGCCCATGATGTCCTGTACAAAAGAAGGCAGACAATCCTCTATACCGAGAACAAGGAACCCCAAGAAGCACAGAATTTTCCAATGCATAAATGGGAGCTCTGTGGCTGCCAAAGCTTCCCCATTCATCTGGAGAGGCACTCAAACGATGGTATTTCCTCTTCATGTAAACAAACAGGGAATTTGGCTCACTGAGCAGCAGACAAAGCAGATGCTTCATATGCAAAAACCAGGACTGTGCACATGGAACTCAGGTACAGAATCGCTCCCTCCCCTTCACAAGACGCAAGAGAAACTCACACCGCCCATCGTCTAATTACTTTGGAGCATTGGCCGTTCCCCACAAACCAGATGGATGGGAGCAGTGTTCAAGCTTGGATCCCTAGAAGTTGTTGGCATACTTCTCCTACCATCCCTTATGGTTGGTAAAACTTTAGAAATGTGGTCCTCCATCTGTACTCTGAAGGCACCACCTGTTTCAGCTTTTAAATACCTATTGAAAACTTTTCAATTCTGTAAGATTTATGCAGGCAAGTAAGAATACCTCTTTCCATAAAGGTTAGCTGATTTCTAATTTTAACTTTATTAATAGGGATTTTATTTTATGGAAGTGTTTTGGCTTTTTTGCGTTTTAATGGAGATACAGTGGTACCTAGGATTAAGAACTTAATTCGTTCTGGAGGTCCGTTCTTAACCTGAAACTGTTCTTAACCTGAAGCACCACTTTAGCTAATGGGGCCTCCTGCTGCCGCCGCGCCACCAGAGCACAATTTCTGTTCTCATTCTGAAGCAAAGTTCTTAACGCGAGGTACTATTTCTGGGTTAGTGGAGTATATAACCTGAAGCGCATGTAACCCGAGGTACCACTGTATATAAATACTTTTTATGAATAAAATGAATTAAGCGACACAGTCCCTTTCTTCCACAGCCTGACTCTACCACTATCTCATTCTGTGAAGACCAGGCTCATTTAACTGCAGTTAGGCACGTTTGTCAAAAACAGTACGAGGGGGTAAAAAAACAAGACCAATGTCACATCTCCACAGATGTCAAAAACATTCCGAGTTGTATCCAATGTTAGTCCTACTCAAGGTAAACCCATTGAAATTAATGGGAATGACTAACTTGGGTTCATTAGTTTCAATAGGTCTACGGGGGGTGGGGTGGATAGTTGGCTACAACCCTCTCTTTTGCATGATGTACAACTGACCTCCTTGGTTACCGACGACGAGAAAAGGAGGAACATGACCCCTTTCATGGGCTCCCCATCACTCCGGACGGATCCTGAAACGTTGTAACCAGCAACAACGAGAGGGCCAGAGGCATAAGCATTGGAATTGGTCACTCTTACAGTTGTGCTGGCCTGAAATATAGAAAAATGTGAACGGTTGGTCTCACAATTCCACATACAGTTTTGGAGGCTTTTTTTTGTAAATATAAAACCATTTTGACCATTGAAAGATCCTTCTTGTTCTGAGAAAGTCAGAGCCTTAAAGTCACTTCACCAGCGTATGGGGCAGATTTGTGTGCAAGCTCGACGCTTCCATTTACAGGAGCACTCACCTCTTTCAGCATCCAGGTTGGATGGGAAGCAAAGATTTCGTATTCCCCAGGAAGGACTTTGAAAAAGGCATACCTGTAGAAAAGGAAAGCTGGTTCACAAACAGAATAGCTCTGGCTAACAGTGTGTGCCATACGATGATGATATTTGTACCCCACCCACCATGTGCTTCACCACTGAGCTATGGTCCCGTCCTTCTTTTTCAAACAATCCCTGCCAGACTGTAAGAGAGGAATCGGAAGCAAAACCTTTCACGCAGTCGCTCAGGCCCTACATATTTAACTGTCCAAAAACCACCTCTGGTATACAAGCAACACACTCTATTTATGTAGGCATTACCTTGCTCTCCCAGCCAGATTCTTCTCTTTTAGTTACTATGCTGTTTTTAATGGGGTTGTTTTATTGCGCATGCTATTTATGGATTTCTGTATTTTAACACTTGCGCAGTTGGATTTTTATGCTCGTAAATTGCTTTTATACTCGTGAGCCCTAAGTGCTGTATGTAAATAACCTATACTTTGTAAACTAATGCTCCACATATGCAATCCCACTGGCACAATGGGACTGCCATTTCCTCTCCTCCCACCTGTGTGCTCCCCAAAGATGCTCCAGGGAGCCCCTCAACTCTCCAGAGTTTATTTTGAGGGTGGGCGTGGCAGGGTGGGCTGGAGAGGAAGTGGAAAAACTGCTGCACACCCAGAAATCTGCTGCGCCACTGAAGCTACAGCATGAGATACAGCCCTGCGGCAACAAGTCAGACTCACTTTCCGCCCGGCTGAGTGGTCGTGGCTTGTATGCTCGCCTCCGAACCCGGATTCCGCAGTGCAACAAGAACCCCGGCAGGACCCAGTGTCTGACCTTTGCTGAGAACCTGGAAAGAAGGGGACAGAGCAGCTCTTCAGCTTGCAGGGAAGAAAGCACAGAGAACCTGCTTCCCCATCACCTCCTCCAAAAGGAGGCAGCAATGGTCAAACAGCAAGGGCCTTTTACCTTCCCATTTACAGAGAAGCCTGTAAACACAAAGTTGATGTCTCCTCCTTTAGTGCAAATGTCATTGATGCCGTCCACATGGATGTCCACGCTTGTGGGCTCTGGTGGGGAGGGAATGAAAGGGAAAGCATGAAACGGAGGAAAAATTATGTCAATGTCTTCTGCGTCTGCTATACATGAAGCATCATTCCTGAAACCATATCTGCCCCAAACATTTTAAAGCACTATGATGCCATTTTAACAGCTGCAGCTTTCAGCAAAGAATCCTGGGAAGTGTAGTCTATTAAGGGTGCAAGAGTTGTTAGGAGAAGAGTATTTCCCTTGCAGAGAAGAGGGATTGGTTGTTAAACCAATCAATGCAGTTCTGTAAAAATAGGGACCTCATAACAAACCTCCGCACCCTTAAACAATAGTTCCCAAGATTCTCTGGGGGAAGCCATGACTGCTAAAAATGGTATAAGGGTGGTTAAATGTATGGAGTGGATGCACAGTGGTGAAATATGAGGCGGGTGTGGCCTTGGTTGCTTCAGACATCATGTGAAGATGATATCATTTTGCCAAAGTTTCCCTGACCCATGAGATTGGACCTTGCTATTTCTGAATTCCTCCACCATGTAGCTAGAAGACAGAAAGAGGCCCATTTGATGACATTTGGAAGTTTTATTGCATTTGTTAACATCAGTTCATCAGATCAAAGACCCCCCACAGACCTATGGTCGGGTCTGGAGGGCCTTATGTGGATTATTTTGAACACTTCTGGTCAATAGATTTATAAGTTGCAAGTGATTCCTAGTCTTAGTAATGAGAAAGGGGAGCAATATCAGGCAAACAGGTTTAGCATCGTTTTTTGAATGCTGTGATCCAAAGAGCTGTTTGGTTTACCTGTTTTATTGGTTGTTTTCATTATACTTGCAGGGGGAGGGATTAAAAACTGAATTCCTGTTTTTACCTGCTCCTGTGCTGTTTTACTGTTGTTATGATACTGTGGGTTTTTAAGGATTTTTTTTATACAGCTCAGGTTTTTGGTTTGGTTTTTTTGTAAAATTAAGTAGCTTAGAAAGACTTTCAGTAAATAGATAATAAAATCAAGGCAGCATTCCCCCCCCCCCAAAGAGACAGGATCACAGAACATTTTTCACCATGCAAGGCCCAACATATTCTACATAGAGCCCTGTTCTTATCTCTATAGCTTTTGACTTTTTATCACCCCAGAACAGGTGTGAGGAATGCCTGGGGCTCCGGTTGCAAAACTACAACTCTCTTCAGTCCCAGCAAGCACAGTCAAGGACCAGGGATAGTGGGGAGCTATAGTTCAGCCACAACTGAAGGACCAAAGGTTCCCTATGCCACCTATAAAAGCAAATGCCACTAGAAATGAACTTTTGAAAACCTCAGTTTCAATCCAGTGCAATCCTATACTGTCCTTTTCAGTGAGTTATTCCCAGGACTTATTCCCAGATAAGAATGCATATGACTGCAGTGTTACAGCACAGTTCTGTACATTGGGTCAGCAAATCTTTTTTTCAGACAGCATGCCAAAAGTGAGCAGAGCCAAACATACACACCAAAATGATCTAAAACCAACATTTGGAACAATTCATATCCCACCCCATCAAAAAACAAACAAACAAACAAACAAACAAACAGGTACATACATACCAAAACTCCACCCTAGGGGAGGTTCAATTTTAAGGACAAAATCCCCCTACGAAAGAAATCATGAACATTTTTTGCAATTACAATAAAAATGCAACAGCTTTTTAAAGAAAACCCAGCAGTTGACTATCTTCTATCTTAAGGGGGTATCCAATAAATCCTATGCACTAGGTGGAGTACTTTCTTTTATTTGTCCTGAAGCTTTTAACGTTCAACTTCCTTAGATGTCCACAAGTTCTGAATGTTATGAGAGAGGCAGAACCTTTTCTCCATCCATCTTCTCTGTGCCAAGAATAATGTTATAATCTGTTATTGTGTCATCTCTTACTAACCTTTTTTCTAAACTTACGAGTCCCCAAAGCTCCAACCTTTCCTCTTAGTGGCGTTACTCCATCCCCTTGATAATTGCGGTCGCCCTTTCTGGAAACTTTTCCAATTCTGCAATATCCCTTTCCAGGTGAAGTTACCCGAACTGTACACAGTACAGTATGCCCTCAACTTACATACATTTAACTTTTGCGCAATTAGCTGTACACGCAGGGCGGAAAAATAAACTCAAAATTCAAGAAAGACCTACGCTAGGGGTCACTAGCCTGGAACCGGTAGCCCCTCCCTCACCCAGCGCTAAAATTAGGCTTGAAAACTTGCCACTGTAGCCTATAGAACAGAAAGCAGCAGTGTGTGGTTGACAGCGGTGTGGAGTGGGGTGATGGTGTTCCCAGTTTCTCCAGTTTGCAAATTTACCCACAGGTGCAAAAAGGTTAGCGACCTCTGGCTGTTACAGTTCAGGTACCATATGGTTGCTTACCTTATCATACAGAGGAATCATGAAGTAACCATTATTTGGAGCACAGTCTGTTTGGTATTTCAAGGTTCCATGCTTGGTGTACAATTTAATCTATAAGTTAAAAGCAAAAAACCCCACAATGGAATATGGTAATTCTGCTACAGCAATTATTTATTATTTTAAACTCATATCCCTCACTTTTCTTTATATTAAATACACTCAAAAGCTTTTTGGAAAAAAAAATACAGAGCACACAATGACTTGGTTTGAATGACACATTAAAACACAATTAAGCTTAAAAATATGGTTTCAAAGAAAAACACCATATGCTGGTGAGCAGGAAGAAAACTAAGTGCTTCATGTCTGTCCCCCCCACTCCTCCTCCTGCTCCACTCCAGGAAGGAAAGCCATGATTTGGCTCAGCATTATGTCCAAACATAGGCTCATGGTTCGGCTCCTCCAAACAAAACACAACCAGTATGCTAAGAAGAAACCTTGGATACATCTCTCAGTTTGTTCAGAGGGAGACAAAACACAAGCCCAGGTTTGGCTGTAACACTAAGCCAAAGCAAAGCTTAGTTCCCAGTAGCAGAGCAGGAGCATGGAGGTGCAAAACAGCCATTTTATCCCTCGTATGTTGCACCTTCACCTTTAAGCTACAGTTACGTTTCTAACTATGGTTTAAAGCAGGGGTAGGGAACCTGTGGTCCTCCAGATGTTACTGGATGCCAACTCCCATCAGTCTCATCCAGAACAGCCAATGGTCAGGGATGATAAGAATTGTAGTCCAGCAACATCTGAAGGCCACAGGTGTCCCACCCTACTTTACACTAAAGGCTAAAGCAGCCTTGCAAATAAGCCCACAAATGTTACTGGCCTGCAAAAAAATAAAATACTAGCCTGCCAGAGGAGAAGCCACTATCTGAAAGACGCACAATCACACCCCGCACTGAACCCTGAAGTAACCTGAAGGCATCACTCAACACGTCACAAAAAGAGTGCAATGGGGGTGGGGGCACTTATACGCACTCTGTCAACATGGGGGGGGGGGCCAGGAACAGGAACCCCCACACAAAATGGCTGTAAACTGTAGAACTTCTCGCGAGTGGACTGGCAAAGGCACACAACCTGCTTTGCGCTTCAGCGCTGGTCACAGAACAGGCTTTCCTTCTTCTGTAGCAGGATAGTGCAGGGTGAATGCAAGACACCTTCAGGTTGTCAGTATTTCATAAGAGGAGCTCAACTGCATAATGGAAACTTAGGTTTGCGCAACTAAGGGGTTAAAGAGTTCGTGGTGCAATAAATCCACTCTATGCATGCGGTGAGCGTTTCCTACAGCTACATAAGTGCCATGCACTAAAAAGTACACGGTAAGGAACTTGATAGGAGCATCTACTTTGGAACTCGCTGCCTATTGAGATTGTGCAAGGGGCCTTTGCTGAACTCTCTTCGGAGCCTTCAAAAAACATACCTTATTGGAAAGTCGATGTGATTTTAACCCACTTCAGAGTTTTAAACATTTGTTTGCTTTAAACTAGGGTTGTGCGTTTCCCTTGATGCTGCTGCTTTATCTTTCCGTAAAGCGCTTTGAGGGGTTTGGGGGGTGGATGTTTGTTTTTCACAAACAAGTAGTATGAATTTTATGAATTAAGTAGGGTAAGTAAAATGAGAAAGAGGCCCTTGATCCATTTCTTCTTCTTCTTCCTCTCAGTCCCCCAGGAGCTGCTTCACCTGCCCGCCCCCCCCCCCCGTTTCAAATGCGAGACACAGAGCGGGCGAAGCCGGAGGCGCAGCGCTCACCTCGATCAGGGAATAGTTGATCTCCACGTCGGACTTGACGAAGCCCCCGCAGCCCACCACGATATCCTCGGAGCCCCGCGCCGCGTCCCACAAGCGGCAGCCCCACAGGAGCCACCAAAGCGCCGCCGGCGCCCAGCCCCGCGGCATCGCCGCTCCCTCGCCCCCCTCAGCCCCGCCGCGCCGAGCAGCCTCCGAAGGTCGACGCCGAGTCAGGAAGAGAGACGGCGCATGTGCCGGATGCGCTCTATGGTCTCCTCTTCCCTGCCGGAAGCAAGCGCGTGCGAGAGGCGAAAGGGTTATCCCTGCTCCCCCTGGCGGCTGGGAGGGGAGTTGCGACTCCCAGGGTTGGGTTAGCAAGGCGCTCCGAACGGCTTTTTTTGGGGGGGGGGGAGGACGCAGTGCTTTCAGAATGAGCGACGTCTGAGCTTGAAGAACCATTTCCTGACGTAGAACGTGACGGGAGCCGGCGTGACGTAGAGCAGGCACCCTCAAACTCGGCCCGCCAGATGTTTTTTGGGACTACAACTCCCATCATCCCTAGCTAACAGGACAACTGGTCAGGGATGATGGGAATTGTAGTCTCAAAAAAAACATATAGCGGGCTGAGTTTGGGGGTGCCTGACGTAGAGCGTTGGGATAGGCCCCGGGTTCGAATCCCCCTTCGGCCATGACCTTGGGGACGGAGCAGTTCACTGCCTCTCTCAACCTAACCTACCTCACAGGGTTGCTGTGTGGGATTAAAATGAGGAGGGGGAGAACCATGTACAGCTCCTTGGAGGAAAATGGTGGGACAAAATGCAGTGGATAAAAATAAGTCCCCCATCTCACCCTCCTTGGCTTCATTTCAATAGAGGAGGAGGGAGACGGGGCCTCTGGAGTTGCACTAGAACAGAAGTGTGGCTTAGTGGTTAGAGTGTCAGACTGGGAGGCCAGAGTTCGAATTCCCACTAAGTCATGAAGCTCACAGGTGACCCAGGGCCGGTCGCCGTCTAGCCTACCTCACAGGGTTGCTGTGAGAATGAAATGAAGTCTGTGGGGAACTGTGTGTGCCCACCTTGAGCTCCTTTGGAGGAAAAGTAGGATATAACCCTGGGAGCTTGTTATGTACTGAGTTGAATAGGATCCAAACTGTAGCAGTCTGATTGGTCCTAGAACAATAGGATCCAAAAGGCAGCAGTCTGATTGGTCCTAGAACAATAGGATTCAGAATGCAGCAGTCTGATTGGTCCTAGAACAATGCAGCAGTATGATTGGTTGGCAGGAACCACCCAATCCTGCTCCAGATAGAAGTGAATCCACAACCTGATTGGCTTACAGTAGAATTCCAGAATTAGCCAATCATGTGCAGCCCATTGTGTAAATAATGTATATAAAGCAGATACTGTGAGGGGACATTTATTCATTCCTCCTCACCACTATGAGCTGAATAAAGAGCATGAAATCACTTTGCGACTCTGAGTATATTTCACTGGCGACGAAGGTGGGATCCCGCTGAGCTGACTGCCACACACAGCACCGCAGCACCGCCAACTGCCGCACCGCTGCCTCGCACCGTGTATCCAGGCTTCAGCTCCGGGGCACAAGGAACTCAGAATGGCAGCCAACAGCAGCTTCTCGCCATTCAACCCAGCATCTGGAGACTGGGAAGCGTACGCCTCCCGTTTCACCTTCCTCCTAGAAGCCAAAGGGGTCACCGACGAAGAAGACGCCAAGAAGAGGGCGATATTCTTCAGCGTCTGCGGAGAGGAGACGTTTGAAATCGCCCGGGCTCTCCTTGCGCCTGAAGACGTCGCTACTGTTCCATACAAAACAATAATGGAACAGCTGAAGGGGCACTTTTCGCCGCAGCCCTCAGTGGTGGCTCGTCGAAATGCCTTCTACGCAAAGCGGCAAGCCCCTGGGGAAACCATAACTGGGTTTGTGACCTCTCTCCGCCAAGCCGCCCGGTTCTGCAACTTCTCAGAGCTGGAGAACATGCTTCGTGACCGCCTCGTCGGTGGCCTGAAGGATGAGAAGCTGCAACGACGCCTCTACGCTAAGAAGGACCTAACGTTCCAGGTCGCTCTGGAGGAGGCCCTGGCAACAGAAGCTGCCGAGAGGTCGACCCAAGAGGCACGGCCGAGCCTGCCATCCCAACCGAGGGTCCACCATGAAGACCTCACCGACGACTCAGGATCCGACAGGGAGGAGGTGCACCGAGTACAGCAGCGCACTCAAGCAGCGCACAGACCACAGCTGCCTCGACGAGAAGGAGGGAACTGCGCAAGCTGCGGGGAGAGTCACGAGAGGAGGACCTGCCGTTTCCGCAACGCAGAGTGCAGGCAGTGCAGAAAATCGGGACACATCGCCCGGGTGTGTCGGGCTCGGCCCACCCGACACCAGGCATCAGATGACCAATCCAAGAGCCCCAGGTCCCGGGGCCCAACGCACCAAGGCAACTCGACGGAGCTCACGGACTTCCAGGTATACCAGTTGCCCCACCCCAATGTAGAGAAAATTTATGTAGAGGTACAGATAGAGGGGGCCCCATGCCGCATGGAGCTTGACACGGGTTCAACTCTATCCATAATCTCGGCAAGGACCTTAAGGAAACTGTGTCCCACTGGGGGTCCCAAACTCAGGCCGGCCCCATTCACCCTCCGGGACTTCCAGAAACGTAAGGTCCCCACAATGGGGGTGGGGACCTTCAGGGTGCAATACCGAGGGCGGACGCGGCAACTGGACTTGCTTGTGGTCAAGGGCCCCTACATTAGCTTACTGGGATTGGCATGGTTTGGACCACTGGGGCTAGCTGTCACCGGGGTGAACCACACTAGCTTACAAGTGGACGTGGACGCCATATGCAAGGAATTTCCAGGGGTTTTCGATGGGAAATTGGGACAGTATACGGGCCCCCCCATTGCGCTACAGCTTGACCCCGCAGTACGACCGGTCAGGCTCAAGGCCCGCCGGGTCCCGTTCGCCTTGAAACCCCGTATAGACGAGGAATTGGACCGACTCGTAGAGCAAGGAGTGCTGGAGCTGGTGCCTAATGCTCCCTGGGAAACCCCAATCGTCACACCCGTCAAGCCTAATGGTTCGGTCCGCATCTGCGCAGACTACAAATGTACCATAAACAAGGCCCTCACGGCCCACGCATACCCAGTGCCAGTGGTCAGCCATGTCCTTGCCACCCTGGCTGGGTCGAAAATTTTTGGCAAGCTGGACTTGGCCCAAGCATATCAACAGCTGCCAGTAGATGAGGCCACAGCAGAGGCACAGACGATTGTGACGCACAGAGGAGCGTTCAGGGTAAAGCGGCTGCAATTCGGTGTCAGCGTGGCACCAGGCATATTCCAGAATATAATGGACTCTCTCCTTAAAGGGATTCCTGGCGTCACCCCCTTCTTCGATGATGTGTTGATTGCCGGCCCCACACCAGAGGAGTTTGAGGACCGCCTCCGCACCGTTCTGCACCGTTTCCAGACGGCGGGTCTCAAGGTGAAGCGGGAAAAATGTCTACTAGGAGTGCCTCAGGTGGACTTTCTGGGATTTATGGTGGACGCAGAAGGGGTCCACCCGACTGGGGACAAGGTACGGGCCATTTGTGATGCCCCAGCGCCCAAGAGCAAGACTGAACTTCAGGCCTTCTTGGGACTATTGAACTTTTACCATTCCTTCCTTCCCCACAAGGCGGCGGTAGCGGAGCCCCTACACAGACTCCTGGACAAGCGGGCCCCTTGGGTGTGGGGCCAGCGCCAGGAGGCCGCATTCCAGGCAGTCAAGGACTTGCTTGTCTCAAACTCGGTCTTGGCACACTTCGACGAGAGGCTGCCGGTGGTGCTAGCATGCGACGCCTCACCCTATGGCATTGGAGCTGTCCTGGGGCACCAACTCCCGGATGGAAGAGAGGTACCGGTGGCGTACTTTTCCCAGACACTCAACACAACCGAGCGGAACTACTCGCAAATCGACAAGGAGGGTCTGGCAATCGTAAAGGGAGTAAAAAAATTCCATGATTTCTTGTACGGGCGGCCCTTCACCGTGGTGACTGACCACAAGCCGTTGCTTGGCTTGTTTGCCCCCGAAAAGCAGACCCCCCAAGTGCTGTCTCCTCGCGTCCTCAGGTGGTCAATTTTCCTTGCCAGCTACCAGTATGCACTGATTCACCGACCTGGGAAGGCGATGGGCCATGCGGACGCCCTCAGCAGGCTACCACTACCGGAAACAGGCCCTGACCCAGCACCTGCACAAGAGGTTATGAGCCTGGAGCTGCTTCCCGACCGCCCCATTCAGGCACAAGAAGTTGCACACCATTCCAAGAAAGATAGGGTCATCTCCCGGGTCCTGGACTGGGTGTGGAGGGGATGGCCCAGCAGCAGCCCCGGGCCAGAATTCGCCGGCTACACAACCCGCAAACATGAACTGTCGGCCCACAAGGGGTGCCTGTTATGGGGAAGCAGAGTCGTTGTTCCCCAGCCCCTCTGCAAAAGGGTCCTCACAGCCCTACACGAGACACATCCAGGGGTAGTAAGAATGAAGGCCCTTGCCAGGAGTTATGTGTGGTGGCCGGGGATCGATGGAGAGATAGAGGCCTGGGTCAAACACTGCCAGGCCTGCCAAGAATCCCGCCCAGATCCCCCAAGGGCCCCAGTCCAGTCCTGGGAGTCCGCCCGAGCACCATGGTCACGCCTGCATGTGGATTTCGCTGGCCCCTTTCAGGGGAAAACATTCTTCATAGTGGTGGACTCCTACACCAAATGGCTGGAAGTCGCACTGGTACCGTCCACTTCCACGTCCGCAGCCATCCGGGTACTACGCAGGCTGTTTGCAACCCACGGGCTCCCTGACACTCTCGTCTCAGACAACGGGACTGCATTTACGTCAGGAGAATTCCAAACCTTCACAGCGCAGAACGCCATCCGCCACATCCGTTCGGCGCCGTTCCACCCTGCCACCAATGGCCAAGCAGAACGCATGGTGCGGACCACCAAGGACACCCTTCGCCGCATGACGCAAGGGGACTGGGAGTACCGCCTTGCCACATTCCTTCTAGCACAGCACAGCACCCCCAGCTCAACGACTGGCCGGAGCCCCGCTGAACTACTAATGGGTCGGCGCCTTGCAATCAGATTGGACCGCCTTCACCCCGATAGAGCTCAGGATGAGGTAGTGGTGGGGGAAGGCAGGAACCCCCGGACCTTCGAGGCCCAGGACCCAGTGTACGCAAAGAATTTTGGGGCAGGCCCAGCATGGGTATCCGCCACAATCACCAGGGTCACTGGCCCCGTGTCGTACGAGGTGCTAACGGATGGGGGGCAATGCTGGCGCCGCCACTGCGACCAGATACGGCGACGATTCCCGGGAGAAAACCAGGAGGAGGACAGGTCAGAGGAGTCCCAAGGGAACAGCGGGGCAGTGAGGCCCATAGAGCAGGAGGGGCCAGCAGGAGAGGCAGAATCAGTAAATACAGAGAGGACCCGTGAGGCCGAAAGGACACCGGAACCAGAACCACGACTGAGCGAGCCGGTTGCACCAGACCAAACAGCCACATCACAGCCAGCATCCTTGGAACACGAGCCAGAACCCGGAGCCCGGACCAGGGAACACCCCAGGCCACAACGCACACGTAGGCCGCCGGCATACCTTGAGGACTATGAATGCGACCTCCCGGGCAGGACTGGAACTTAGAGGGGAGGGGTGTTATGTACTGAGTTGAATAGGATCCAAACTGTAGCAGTCTGATTGGTCCTAGAACAATAGGATCCAAAAGGCAGCAGTCTGATTGGTCCTAGAACAATAGGATTCAGAATGCAGCAGTCTGATTGGTCCTAGAACAATGCAGCAGTATGATTGGTTGGCAGGAACCACCCAATCCTGCTCCAGATAGAAGTGAATCCACAACCTGATTGGCTTACAGTAGAATTCCAGAATTAGCCAATCATGTGCAGCCCATTGTGTAAATAATGTATATAAAGCAGATACTGTGAGGGGACATTTATTCATTCCTCCTCACCACTATGAGCTGAATAAAGAGCATGAAATCACTTTGCGACTCTGAGTATATTTCAGAGCTTTAAGTGTTGTGGGAGTTGTAACTTTGTGAGGGGCAAACTACAGTTCCCAGGAGTCCTTGAGGAAAGCCATTTGCTTTTAAATGTATAGTGCTTTATGCAGCCTTGGTTAGGATTGTGCTGTTATTTCTGAAGGAAGGATTGTGCAGTCGAGCTACACTCTTAAGCGCTCTAATGTTTAACCTCAGTATGGAACTTACTTCTGAGTAAACCTGGTTGGGACAGAGCTGCAAGGCTCTGCTGACTTGATAAGTTCCCACTGATATGCAATGAGGCTTAACTCCTCAGCAAACCAGCTTAAGAAAACTGGTAAAGAAATTATTATTGATTGATTTCTGTTCATTTTATTTATTTGTCATAAAATTTATAAACTGCTTGATGGTAAAAAACAACAACAACCCAACAACTCAAAGCACTTTACAGAAAGATGATTATCAGTAATAATTATCAGTAAAAAAAAAAGTTTGAAAACAACTACTGTACTTAAAACTTTCAAACAAGATTTAAATCAAAGATGAACTAAAAACTCAGTTTAATGTCAACATTATACATGCCTGGATAGGCTTGCCTAAACAAAAATGTTTTTAGCATTGCATCAAAAAGAGTAACTGACTGATGTCAACAGGCAGGGAGTTCCAAAGTTTGCATGCTGAAGAAGACAGAAGTAGCCATGGTATTCCTGAGGTGGATTACTTAAGCAATAAAATCACACACCACAAAGCTGAGCAGGTGGCATGAAGCCCATTGCACTTGCTGTTGCTAAATCAGGGGCTGCTTTGCAGCTTGGGAGAATCATTTACCAGTTTTCGGTTTATTCAGTTATTTTATAACAAACCTGCTGCCTGAGCCCCACTGGACTTTACTACAGCAGCCTCAGAAAACCCCTTTTGCTTGTAGCAGGAATCCAGCTCACTTTCTGCCCTTCTGCGTTGAGAGGGATGGTTTAGGGTTGCCAGACATACATGCATTAAAATGTTTCTCTGGCGCTCCAGTACAATTACCCAGACATGCTAAAAGATCATCTCACCCCTTACCTACCCAAACTGTCCCAATGTAGTGCAGGAGAGGACACCCTGCAGAAGGCGTCCATTCTCTGCACCCTATTGGAATTGGGCCTTTTACACAGCATTCATTCAAAGCACATCCCACCCCCACAACAAAAAGAAATCTGGGAATTGTAAATCTGCTAAGGCTGCTGGGAATTTCTATGAGGGGTAAACTACAGTTCCCATGATTCTTTGGCAGGGTGTGCTTTAAATGTCTGGCATGCTAGCAGCCCAAACACACCTACCCTTTGGAACTCCCTCCCACTGCACATCAGACATATTAATATGCCTTTCTTCTATTGCCTTTTTGGAGCCTGCTAAAGCCGTTCCTCTTTCATAGAATCATAGACTTGTAGGGTTGGAAGAGTCCTCAAGAAGCCTCCTAAATTATTTATCCCGGTTTAGATTTGCTTTGCATTTGAATTGATATTGCAGTTTGAGGTGCTGTTGCTCTAAACGGTTTCTTATATTTATAATTGTGGCTTTAAAATGTTTTCATATGTGCAGTTATTCTAATTGTTTATATATGTAACTGTTTTATGTGTTACAGTAATTATGTTGTACATTGCTTCAGGATGCCCCACAGGAAGCAGTTCAAAAATGAAATTAATAATAATAATCTCCCATTTTCTCCATTTGGGCATATTTAAAATCACCCCCCCTTTTTTTAAAAAACAAAAAAACCTGTACAGTATCTGCTGAAGGCATGCCCTTGGCAAAACAGGTCCATGCTAGAGAGGCTAGTTGAATCCCCGCCCCTTGAAAGAGGCAGTTCTCAAGCCAAAGGGGGCAGGAATTGTGGAAAAGAGACTAGACAGCAGACTGGAGCAGCTGCGGAAGATCAGGAGTGGCTGCTGGGAAGGCAACAAGCAGGAACCATGAGCGGAGTGAGCTGGCTGTGCAGATCCAAGGAGGATCAGTTTGCAGAGCTGTGGGTGAGTGTCAGCCACATGTCTCAGCTGGGCAAAGTTTTCTGGGTGAGCTGCAACAAGAGAGAAAGTAGATCTGGTGGCCTCTTTGCTCCATAGCGTTTACAGCTCCTGCTCGCTGTCCCTCTTGCACAACTAAGCAATGCACACCCACTTGTACACAGAGAGGTAAGGGGCCATGCCACGTGTTTTCCTGGTGTGGTAGGGCGAATGGGTCACTCTCCCACCAACCTCATTTCTCCCCTCCCCTCATTCTATCTTCCAGTGAGGGGGGGTGGCTGTCAGCTTTCTCCTCCTAAGACTGTGTGCACATGCCCTCTCTCCTCACTGTGCACACATCACCATCATCATAATAATACATTTTATTTATACCCCACCCTCCCCAGCCAGAGCCGGGCTCCGGGCAGCTAACACCAATAAAATCACAGTAAAAGCATAATAGGGGGGGGGGGAGAGAGTAGGGGGGGAAACCAATTTAAAATACAGGTTAAAATTCAATTTAAAATGCAGCCTCATTTTAAAGTAGCCAATAAATCAAGACCATAAGGGGAGGGAAACATAAGGGTCAGACCGAGTCCAAACCAAAGGCCAGGCGGAACAGCTCTGTCTTGCAGGCCCTGCGGAAAGATGTCAAGTCCCGCAGGGCCCTAGTCTCTTGTGACAGAGCGTTCCACCAAGTCGGGGCCAGTACTGAAAAGGCCCCGGCCCTGTACTTGGCTGTCCACACATGAGCTTGGCACACACCCATAGCTACCCCATAGTTTCTTGAGGAATACTTCTCTCTGATGCGTTGCCCCTCAGGCCTGCTTGTATCTGATACGA
Organism: Podarcis pityusensis; assembly: GCF_964106645.2. Taxonomy (NCBI): domain Eukaryota; kingdom Metazoa; phylum Chordata; class Lepidosauria; order Squamata; family Lacertidae; genus Podarcis; species Podarcis pityusensis. The sequence continues at coordinate 15,095,549 of NC_138039.1, forward strand.
AAAGGCAAGCTGCCTTCGGTTCCGCAATGAAGCTGAGGTGTGTGCGCTTGAGAAAGCTGTTGCACATGTGCAGATGACAGCTTCCTGAATGGGAATCAAGGGGCATGAGAGTTGCAAGCGCATGGAATCTAAACATGTAACATGCATTCGGTGAAGATATCCTCAGCCCCTCTCTGGTGTGTACAGCAATGTGCAAAGGCAACTTGAAATGCAGCCAGGGGTGTGAGTATGTGCATTTTAAGCCACAAATGTATACAAAGCCCCGGTTGCAGTGCTGCCCCTTGTAGACCTCAGCAGGGAGGAGGATGGGGACAAAACTAGATTTAGATGGCTCCGCCTCTTATTGGCTCTGGCCCCGCCTACTGTTGGGCCTCCCCACCTTCCACCCAGCCAGCCGCAGTGGGGCACCAGCCACCACTGTTTTCATCTCTCTTTAATGCTAAGTTCCTGATTTCTCCCCTAAATTCATTCTGGAGGCAGGCTCAATGAGCAAGAAGCCAGGCTAGTCAACGGTCCTGTTAAACTTTCCTTACTGATCTGTCAGTATCTGCGTACCGTTGAGAAACTTTGGACTTCTGTGGCAATTAGAACACACACACACATCCAAATGTGCTAATCTTTTCTCATAGACTGCAGCTGAAATTATTCTCTTTTGCACCTTAATATTTGAAAATTAGGGCATGAGATGGAGTCAGTACTGCTTTAAAATGACGGTACAATTTTATCTGTTTATTTATTTAACAGTTAAATCCTCTAAACATCTATTCAGATGTAAGTCCCAGAGGCAAAAGAAGGTGGAACATCAAATGTAAATTCTGCCTTTGCACAGTCGGCTTTTTTTCGACACAAGCAAGAGGCATGAACAGAGTTCAAGGACACCTTCCAGCCAGGCAAAAACACTCAGGATACAAAGCTGGGTTAATTTTGAAAAAAGTTTACAGTGCATTTATTTATTTGGAACAGCCATACACTCCCCTTCACGGTGTCTACATATCTTATCACAGCCAGACAGTTACCTCAGTAAAACAATAATCACATCTAAAATAAATAAACAATCAAGCTAGCTAAAACATTGCAATGCTGGCTGTTCCCTCTTAAGGGCATGCCCCTGAGCATGTGCAAAGCGCTTTTCTGTTACTGCATTCAGTATACATAGAAATGGCTTTGGTGCAAGTCTAATTTCCAAGCATTTTGAACTGGGAATCAGATTATAAAAGTACCCTAGTTCCGTGGCAGAGCACATGCCTTGCATATAAAAGGTCCCAGGTTCAGTTTTATTTCTTTTTTAAAAAATAATAAAGGGTGCCCTCACCTTCTTATAGCTCTGCCTGACAACCATGCCCACTTTTTACTCTGATACCACCTGCTGCCAGTATGCAGCCCTCAAGACTGAAAGTGGTCCTCAGCAGAACACGGGTTGTCCCTCCCTGCTTTAAAACTTTAGCATTCATGTTCTTCTGTCGTTGCAGGATTGGAACCAGACATGGCATACAGCTACCCCACGCTTTACTTCGTGTTTTGAGAGTACCGTGCTGATTTGGATTCCATGTGTCTACCTTTGGGTCTCTTTCCCTGTCTATTACCTCTATCTTAGGAAAAACTGCAGAGGTTACATCAGGATGTCGGCTATCTTCAAAGCAAAAATGGTAAGGCTCTCCGGACTGTCATCATTTTGCAGGAGGTTTACAATCACGTACTGGAAATTTAGGTGTGGATTACATGACCCCATCATCGTAGTTTAATGAATCCACTTTTTAAAAAACCAACCAAGGGCCTTTTTGTGGTTAGGAAAGTGGGGGGGAATGCACTGAAAAGTGTGCAACAAATGAAGGATTTGTGGGGAAACGTATTTTAAAATGCACAAGGAAATTAGGATGAATTCAGGATGCTTGTTGTCATATAACCTACCTGTCAGAGGCGGTTGCCATGCTGCGTGGGCTGCCAAAATAATGCTTTAGAATGGAGAGCGAGAGGCGCCGAATTTCAGCATCACACGGGGCCCCACTGAAATTTGAAAGCCCAAAGTTCACCAAATCAGAACAAATGCTATATTATTATTATCAACAACTACAACCCACCCTTCACCTTAAGGTCTCAGGGCGGGTTAGAATCATTAAAACACAATATTAAACACAATTCGAAACAACGTACAATCACAGAAATAAGACAGGTCCTAAAAGTCTACACCTCGGCTATCAAAAGCCAGATAAAAGAGGTATCTCTTCAGCACTCACTACAGAATGAAGACACACTTCTGTGGGCAGAGAGTCACAATGGGGCTGCCACAGAGAAGGCCCCAGGACACTCGCCAAGCTTTTGAGGGTGGTGGAACAACCAATAGCGCCCTATCTGTTGATCATAATACCCAAGCCCCCAGGGTCTGTTGGGGAAGAGGTATTTGGGGCCATGCTGGAGGAGACTCTTGAGTGTCCCGTGGACTGCAAGAAGATCAAACCTATCCATTCTGAAGGAAATCAGCCCAGAGTGCTCACTGGAAGGACAGATCCTGAAGCTGAGGCTCCAATACTTTGGCCACCTCATGAGAAGAGAAGACTCCCTGGAAAAGACCCTGATGTTGGGAAAGATTAAGGGCACAAGGAGAAGGGGACAACAGAGGACAAGATGGTTGGACAGTGTTCTCGAAGCTACCAGCATGAGTTTGACCAAACTGCGGGAGGCAGTGGAAGACAGGAGTGCCTGGCATGCTCTGGTCCATGGGGTCACGAAGAGTCGGACACGACTAAACAACAACAGCACTAATGTGAGCACCTTGAACTGGGCCTGGAAATGAACTGACAACCAATGCAGATGTTTTAGAATGGGTTATGCGAGACGTGAAGGGAACCCCAGCCGGTTTGAACCAATGGAAGTTTCACAGTCGTCTTCAAGGGCAGCCCCACTAAATAAGACTGGACATAGTTGAACATTGTGTAAGCTATGTGCAAGCAAATCAAGACAAATACTCTGTGAACCTGTCACCCGGAGGCACACTTACGCCTCTGTTTCCTCAGGGTTTTACTCAAACTAAGTTTTAGTCGTTGGATCCATTGAAATGAATGAACCTAAATTAGTTCAATACGCCTGCTCTGAGTAGAAGTTAAAATCCTTCATGGCTAGAAAGAAACAGGTGAGATGTTAATGCCTTGTTTTGCCCCTTTCACACCCACTCTTTCCTTTGCTGTTCTAATTGAGGCATTCTCCCTGTTTCCAGGTTCTTGGCTTTGCTTTGCTCTTGCTGTGTCTGTCAACTGCCTTCTACATCCTTTGGGAAGCAACCCAAGGAATTCCTCGTGCACCAGGATTTATCATTGCTCCTCCTTTGCAAGTGGTCACAATGGTAACGCTTATTATTTCTATTAAGTAGTGGGTGGACATAGCAGACGACACAAAGATTTCTCTAAGTAGTTCTTTATAAGTAAGCTGGAACTGAACTGAACAGCAAACAGCTCAGCCAGCCTGCTTTTATAGGCGGCCGGCTGTCAATATTGTAACAACAACAGCCCAGGGTTTCCTGCCTAAATTAACTTACGTGGACCTGAGTGAAAACTACCGTATTTTTCACCCTATAGGACGCACTTTTTCCCCTCCAAAAATGAAGGGGAAGTGTGTGTGAGTCCTATGGGGCGAATGCAGGCTCCTTGGCTTCAGCGATAGCAACGTGAAGCCTCCGAAGCCTGCGCTCCGGAGGCTTCGCGTTGCTTTCGCTGAAGCCAGGAGAGTCTGCTCTTTGAGGCTGGCGGTGGGGGGAAGCAGCGCTTCCCTCCATCGCCAGCCCCAGAGGATCGGGGGGCAGCGGGAAGGCGCACGACGCCTTCGTGCTACTCTCCGACCTGCTTTGGAGGCTGGCGGTGGGGGAAAGCAGCGCTTCCCCCCACCGCCAGCCCCACAAGCTGGTCGAAAAGCCCACAGGAGCCGTGTGCTCTTTAAAGGCTGCGCGGATTCTGCGGGCTTTTCTATGAGGTGGGGGAATTCCCCCACCTCCCGCAGAAGCCATGTGCTCTTTAAAGAGTGGGCCGCTCTTGGGGGCTTTTCCCCAAGGAGGGAGAAGGGACTGACTGGCCGAGTCCGTCCCTTCTCCCTCCTGTGGGCTTTTGCAGGAGATGGGGGAATCCTCCCGCAAAAGCACGCAGAAGCCGCGCACTCTTTAAAGGGTGCGCGGCTTCTGCTGGCTTTTCTACAAGGGGGGGGAATTCCCCCACCTCATAGAAAAGCCCGTAAGAGCCGCACACCCTTTAAAGAGTGTGCCGCTCTTGGGAGCTTTTCCCCGAGGAGGGACAAGGGACTGACTGGCCGTTTCAGTCCCTTCTCCCTCCTGGTCGAAAAGCTCGCAGGAGTCGCGCATGGCTCCTGTGGGCTTTTGCAGGAGGTGGGGGAATTCCGCCACCTCCCGCAAAAGCAGGGAGAAGGTCTTGGAGTAGTGCACAGGCTGCGTGCAGCCTGTCCGCTGCTCCCAGAGCTGTGGAGGGGGAATCATATTTTTTTCCTTGATTTCCCCCCCTGAAAACTAGGTGCGCCCGATGGGCCGGTGCCCCCTATAGTGCGAAAAATACGGTATATACACAATACCCCCTGGTGGCCAGGGTGAGAACTTTAATACATAACAATTTTCTCTTGTGTTTTTTCACATTGCACCTCTTTTTTTAAAAAACAACAAACCAAAACTTCCTGATCCTCTTCAAAATCAGTGCGCACATGAGAAAGGAATTGGTCATGCTTCAGCTGGAGGAGACTGAAGGGAGAGGGAGCAGAGCTCTTCAAATACCTGAAGGAATGCCACATAGAAGTGTGCAGAAGGTTGTAGCTCAGTGGTAGAGCACCTGCTTTGCATCCAGAGGGTCTCAGGTTCAATCACAGGGAGACACACCTCCCTGCAAGACAGATGCTGTACCACAAAGCCATGGCCCTACCTTGAAAAAAGAAAGTTGTTTTTTTTTTAATTCCCCAGTGAATATTCCAAGTGTTGGGCATGATCCAGAATAACACAAGTAAAGGGTTAAAACACCTCCAGCCCCAAAGTACCCCATACCTTCCCCTCTAGGGTCCCGATTAAGATCTGGAGACCCATTTGGTCCAATTGTGTGACCATTTCTTACAAACGGGATTGTGTTTTAGCAGGACTTTTAGCTTTTTACAATGTAAAAAAAAAAATGCTGTGTCTTGCCGGGAAGACTCGGACTTTTAAGTCTGTTTCATGCTTTTATTCCTTTAGGTGTTACTTCCCCACCCCCACCCCAATTTGCACAAATTTGTTTTACCATGTTTGAAAAGACAGGCATGTTACCAGCTGCCAGTGATATTGGGCATTTTAAGGGTTGTTTATATTGGATGTACTTTGCATTTGGGTCTAATGCAATTTCTGTTGACGTTACCCTGTGTTACTCTCATGCTGTTCAACGTTTTTGTCATGTTGATTTGATGGCTAGATAGAAATAAATTTGAACCTAGTAGGACCATGTTTTTAAAATGTTTTATATGAAGCATCTTGTTTTCCTGCCTCTTTTTTTTTTTCAAAAAAAAAAAGGTCCTGGTGATATTTCTAACCCAGATGGAAAGACTGAAAGGTGTGCAGTCTTCGGGCGTTTTGCTGATGTATTGGTTACTCTTCTTCTTCTCTTCTATCGTTCCCTTTAGCTCCAAAATACAACATGGCGTGGTAGGTGTAAGTCCACAATTATAAGTTTATAATTGCTTACTCATAGTGGCTATATATAGTGGACCCTCGGGTTGCGTTACCTTTGGGTAATGTAACTTTCAGGTTGCAAACACATGCACAGAAGCACTCTGTTCGCCTTGCACGTGCGCAGAAGAGGGCCCGCTATTTAAGTAATTTTTGGGGTGTGCACGGACCCCCGGAATGAATTAATTTCGTATCTAGAGGGTCCACTGGGTCTGAGGCACTAGGCCTCTGAGGCCACATTTATACCATACATTTAAAGCACCATGCTACCACTTTGAACAGCCATGCCATCCCCCAAAGAATTCTGGGAGCTGTAGTGTGTTAAGGGTGCTGAGAATTGTTAGGAGACTCCTGTTGCTCTTATACCTCAACCAGGGAGGGCATTCCACAAACTAGGAACTGCCACTGAAAAGGCCCTGTCATGGGTCAATGCCAACCTGGTAACCTCCAATGGTGGCACCACCAATGAGGCCATGCTTTCTGATTGTAGGCTCTGAGATGCTGGATGTTAGAGAAGACACCCTTTTCGGTGCTTGAATCCCAAGACACTTAAGGCTTTATATGCTACTATTAACACCTTGGGTTTGGCCCAGTATCTCATCATGTGGCACGAGAGTCTCCTTGCTTTCTGAAGAAAGCTAATACAGTGGCACCATGGTTTTCGTACATCTCGGAAGCCGAATATTTCGGTTTTAGAATGCTGAAAACCCAGAAGTAAATGCTTCCGTTTTTGAATGTATCTCGGAAGTCAAACAGCTTCTGCTGTATTTTTCTCATTTTTCTCAGTTAAAATTGCAGACCGCTCATTGCGCCTTGGTTGTCAGATGTTTCGGAAGTTGAATGGTCTTCCGGAACAGATTACGTCCAACATCCGAGGTACCGCTGTATCTCCTGACTTCCTTCTAATAGTGTGATTTTATTTATGGACAGTTTCCATGTATCCCCCTACTTCTGTGATAGTTTTATCCTGTATAAACCACTTGGTTGCTGTTGTTTCTGGTGAGAAGCTAATGCTGCCTCTAGGACATGGTCTCTTAGATATGCATAATGACAAGCAATTCTTCTTTATTTTTGCAGGGACTCAGAGAAGAACCCTTCCATCGTGTTATCTCATACGTTCGTTTCACCTTGGTCATATTGGAACTGATCCTCTGTTGCTTTGTAGACCACCCTCCTTTCTTCTCCAAAGTTGGCAATGAGGCCGTAAGCATTTCCGCTTTTAATTTATAGAGCCTCAAAGATGCCAGGTATCAAGTCTCTTTTTAAGGCTTCTAGCCCTTGTTCCCACAGGGAAAAGAGTTGATACATTCTCCAAAAACCAAAAGGTCATATGTAGGTCTACTCAGACGTAAATTCCACTTAGTTCAATGGGATTTACTTCCAGGTAAGTATGCATATGATTCCAGCTTAAAAGAATGGAAAATAAGGTATGAATTGAGAAGCAGACTTTGTTTTATACACACAGACAGATAACACACATATATGTATTCAGCTATAATGGCCCCAAAGTGCATATATGAACTATTTTAAAGAAAGGTTTTTGACATTTCACATTGGATGGTCATTTCTCAACAGACCTCTGCACAGAGGTGCGGTGGGGGTGGGCCACCCCAGGTGTCATCCCGAGGGGGTGACAAAATCCCCCCAGGGCGGATCGCCGCACCCCCTGGGCAGATCGGTTGCCTGAGTGGCTAGCTCCGCCACTGCCTCTGCAGTAAGCACCACATGTTCAATGGCATTAATCTGGCATCTGAGAGATTTGGGGAAATGACATATAGATTATCCTCATTCATAATTCAAACCAGCTCTCTGAGAACTTCATGTGAGGTCCTTGGAGTCAAATAAATTGTGTGGATGAGCAACAATGTACATGTAACTGCTGATAGCTTCCCTCACACAGTTTTGAATCATGTGCACTGTTTTGCAAGCAATCTCCCCTAATGCAGTGCATTCTTGTATGTTATTTTCACTAATAACTTCATTTCTGTGACTTTTTAACCCCTACAATATGAATTTTGGTAAACATTATTTGCTCGGAGAATTGCATTCCAAAATTTGGATAGGTGTGAATTTCTAAAGATAGCTGTGTTTTGCTTCCCACATTGTTTTGGGAAAGTACAGATTAGGCTTTAAATGTCTACCAAATTGAATTTCTCCTCCATCCCTAGTTAGGACCCTTTATGCTGTCGCTAGTGACGAACATTTTTGAACCAGAAACCATTGCAGATCCCAGTTAGGTATCTTTGTCCCACTGCACCAAATATTGTATACATATGTATGTAGACCTGAAAGCTGTCCTCCCCCCCCCCCTTTTGAACATTTGCAGAACCCGTGTCCTGAAGCTGGGGCCTCTTTTGCTTCCAAAATCACATTTTGGTGGTTTGCTGGGTAAGAAAATAAGCAACGTTGCATCATGTGGCTAATGTAATTACCAGTCTGGCTCACAATGCCAGGGGTCACCAAGGCATCTTGTGACAAAGATTTGTGCACTCTGTGAAGAAGGTCTTCCTTTTGTCTGTCCTTAACTGTCAGGAAGCTAATTTGCCAAATTTTCTTCCAGAAAGTTTACCAGGTCATCTCAGTCTTCATAATATATATCAGGGAGCCCCAACCTTGTGGGCACATTTAGATTTTTGAGTGAGTGCCATGAGAGCCACTTAGGCTGGTCACTTATCTTCCCGCTACGTACCCCAATCATCAACTGCCCCCTCTGAAAAGGAGAGAATGGAAATATTTCATGCACACTCACACTTCCAAGGGATCAGGGTAAAAAAGTCAGACCCAGCAGAATTAATGTGAGCCATGAAAAGCACATAGAACTAAAACAGGAAGTGTGGAGGAGTGTCTGATGGTGGTTGCTTGTGAGTAACCAGGCAGGACTCCGACCTGTCTTTTACAGGTTTTATTGTGCAAACTATTTACAGTACAGTTCTACAAAGTTCATGTCCGTCTCAGTCACTTGCAGAATACAGGAGTGGCCCCTTCCAGCTTCTCCCCCAACATAAGAACTTTGGCACCCCAAGCCTCCTCCTCCCCTCCTTGCGTTTCACCCGTCTGTGCAAGCTGGGCGATGGAAGTGGCATGCATCCCTCCTGGCCAGCCTGGCGAGCTGAGGCGCTGGGGCTCTCAGCAGCATCCTCGAGCCCTTTCCTCGCTTGGCTGGCCCCTTCCCTCTCTTCTCCACTGGAGGTGTGGCTTTCCCCACCAATGGAAGAGGAACTGCTCCTCAGGAGTTTCGGAGACTCTCTGTATCCCAACGGCCCCTCTGCTTCCCTCCCCTGTTCCAGTGGCAGTCCCCTGACTTTGTACATTTCAGGAACAAAGAACAGCCCTAAGTGCAACCTGTAACCTAACCCTTCCATTTTTCTTTGTCAATGACACCATTGCCAATGTCACCAAAGGAGGAAACCAACTATAGGGCCTGGTAGCCTAAAAGCAGGAGTCGCCAGCATGGAACTCGCAGGTCACTCTTGCCCACCACGCTCTCTCAAAATTCCAAATGTGTGCACTGGTGGAAAAAAACAATGTTGAATGACCACCCCTACCCCCCCGGACTAGATAATCTATTCCACTCCATTGATTGGGAACACCCTCTGTTTCATAGGTTGCTCTGGAAGGGATATCGGCAGCCATTACGAGCAGAAGACCTGTGGTCACTTGCGAGAGAAAATTCCTCTGAAGATATCGTTACCAAGATTGAAGATGCATGGAATGAGCATTGTGCAAGAGCCAAACAGTAAGTGCCTTTTGTGTGTATGCATAAGAACAACTACCAAGGAAGGAAGGAAGGAAGGAAGGAAGGAAGGAAGGAAGGAAGGAAGCTAGGAAGCTGCTAGTCCTTCACGTTTCCAGAAGAGCAGGTATCTTCATAGGAGGGATCTGGCTGGCTTCTCTTGAGAACAGGACATTGTGGCTCTCTGGAAGTTGTTAGGTTACAATTCCTATCAGCCCTGACCATTGGCCATGCTGGCTGCGGGGCTGGTGGGAATTGGAGGGCAACAGGTTTCCCATCCCTAATGTAGATGACCCCTGAGTCTGAACGAGCAAGGACAGGTTTTCTGGGTTATTGGGTGTCAGGCAGCAGCTATAGACATTCAGTTCACATTTTCAAGACAGCCTTACCCAATTCACACTTTCTTTCTTTTTCCCCCCGAATAATTTTTATTAGTTTTCCAACATAGATTTGTACAAAATTTAACATCCAATTCTCACCAACTGCTTCTTTTGGACTTCCATCAGCGTGTCTGACAATTCTTCGTATTATCACTTTATCTCACATTTCTCAATTTAATATTGCACTATATCATTATTTGCCTTATCATATTATTTATGCAGTATTTCTACCGTTACTTCTCACAGAGCTTCTTGAAAACTTACAAACGTTAACTGTTCATCACATATACGTTTAATATATTCTGTGAATTTATTCCAGTCCTCAGTGAATCTCTGGTCTCTTCTGTTCCGAATCCTCCCTGTTAATTTGTCCAGTTCTGCGTAGTCCATCAATTTCATTCTCCATTCTTCCATCGTAGGCATTTTTTCTTGTTTCCATTTCTGGGCCAACAGAATTCTAGCAGCTGTTACCGCATATAAAAATACCTTCATATCCTTCTTTTTGATTTCATGACCTAACATTCCTAGTAAAAATGTTTCTGGTTTCTTAACAAATGTATATTTCAACATTTTCTTTAGTTCATTATAAATCATTTCCCAAAAACATATTACTTTTTTGCATTCCCACCACATATGATAAAATGTTCCTTCTTTTTCCTTACATTTCCAACATTTATTACTCACTTTATACATCTTACCAAGCTTTACTTGTGTCACATACCATCTATATATCATTTTCATAACATTTTCTTTTATTGTAGTACATGCAGTAAACTTCATTCCTTCCTTCCACCCAATTCACACTTTCCGAAGCAATGCATGAATGCAACACAAGCATCCTTTGAAATTTGCACTTCTCTGAATGTTGCAGTGCAGTTCTCCAGTAACATGTTAGGGTAAATACCATACAGCAATTCATTACATTATGGAAAATTGCTTTGTAAAAATGTGCATGTTAGGGGGAAATTATGTACAAAAATCTGTGTATAAGGAGAAATCTGTGTTAAAATGCTGGTGGGTTTTTCATGAGCATTTTAAAAAAGAATAATAATTGCAAATCTGTGTTGAAATGTGGAGAACTGAACTTAAGGGGGGGGATTAGAAACTAGGAGAAGCTGAAATTGACTAATTTGTCCATTTCTAGCAGCAGCACCCAAGATTGCTGACCTGCTCACGCATTCAATGAAAATGAATGAGAGTAGTACTTCTGGGAGAGCAGTAGTTGCTAATGCCCATTGGGAGCTGTAGGGCGAAAGGCAGGGAGTCCAATAGTAGGTGGAACCAGAGCCAATGATGGGCAGAGCCAACGAATTCTAGTTATGCCCCTATTCTTCTCCCTGCTGAATTCTACACGGACTAAGGAGGTGGCAGCTGGCTGCCATTGCCACCCCCTGGTCTGGCTGTAGGTAAGGAGGCAGGTAGGTGGGGGCTGACTGAGGTTGGTGGGGCACTGCCCCATTTGCCCAAATGGACCACCCTCTGCTTCTGAAGAAGGCTACAAGGATTTGGATAATAGGGCTTCAGATGCACCGAGTACGTGAAAGGCTAGAGCTCTCCGTTTCCTTGTTGATCAGAATTGCAGACTCCGCGAAATTTAAGAGAGAGCGTGCAAGTCATGAAAACGCTGAAGAAACCACCATCCTGCTTCAGCCTGAACATAGCAAAAGCAAACCACTCCTGAAAGCTTTCTGGAACGTGTTTGGGACCTATTTTCTTTTCGGGACTCTTGGCTTAGTCCTCGGTGACGTCTTCTTGTTTTTGATACCAAAGACACTGAGGTATGTGGAGAACTAAGGACTGCTTCCTAAGAAGAGTGTAGCATTTGTGGCTGTCTTCTTCCTCCACTGTCAAAAGCAATACAGTGGTACCTTGGGTTACATACGCTTCAGGTTACACACTCCGCTAACTCAGAAATAGTGCTTCAGGTTAAGAACTTTGCTTCAGGATAAGAACAGAAATCAGGTTCTGGCGGTGCGGCGGCAGCAGGAGGCCCCATTAGCTAAAGTGGTGCTTCAGGTTAAGAACAGTTTCAGGTTAAGAACAGACCTACGGAACGAATTAAATACTTAACCCGAGGTACCACTGTATATGCCTCAGAATACCAGTTGCTGGGAATCGCAAATGCGGAGAAGGTTGTTATGGTCAGGTCTCGCTTTGAGCAGTTCTTACTGGTTGTGAGAACAGTGAGGATTAGACTGGGCCTTTGACCTGGTGGGTTGGTTGGTTAGTTGTAGGTCGCTTTGGGTTGCCCTGGGTGAAATGAAGCAACTAACAATAATAATAACTATAGTAATAATAATTTATTACTCCCCAGCCACTCTGGGCGGCTTCCAACAGGATATTAAAAACACAATAAAATATCAGACATTAAAAACTTCCCTAAACAGGGCTGCTTTCAGATGTCTTCTAAAAGTCAAATAGTTGTTTATTTCCTTGATATCTGATGGGAGGGCGTTCCACAGGGCGGGCGCCACTACTGAGAAGGCCTTCTGCCTGGTTCCCTGTAACCTCACTTCTCGCAGTGATGGCGGGCCCTCAGAGCTGAACCTCAGTGTCCGGGCAGAACGATGGGGGTGGAGATGCTTTAAAGGTCAGCACCAACACTTTGAATTGTGCATAAGCAAATCATAATGAAGCAGGGCTTGCTTTTCTGTTCTTAATTTCTGGCATCTCCAGGTTGTTCTTTTTAAGGATCGAGTAGTAGCTGGCATGAAAGACTGGATGTCCCAAAACCCTGGAAGTCCAGATAGGATAGAGAATACTGGTGGCAGGGGGCAGATGAGTGGGAAGGTACCCATACCATAGCTCACTGAGGGAGCTTTGCCTACCAAATGTTCAATCCCTGGCCATCTTCAGTTAAGAAAGGACCCAAGTAGCAGGTGATGGGGAAGACCTTTGCTGAGATCCTGGAGAGCTGCTGCCGATCAGAGTGAACAATACTGAGCTAGATAGATGACCCGACAACCAGGCTTTAGTTCAAGTCCACTTCCCGTGTTCTTCATCCTGCCCTGAAGCATTGCTGTGATGGCTCCTCTCTCTGTGGTAGCCCTCATCCCAGGTGTGTCGTTGACGATGCTTTCTCCTTTTGTAGTCTCTTCCTAGATTTCATCACTGATCCAGAGGCTCCTTATTGGAAAGGTTATTTCTATGCTACGTTGATGTTCCTCTTAGCTTGTCTTGAGACGCTGTTGGAGCAGCAATACATGTATATGTGCCTTGTGCTGGGAGTGAGGCTGAAGACTGCTGTTACAGGCCTTGTATATCGGAAGGTAAAGCCTGCTGTTTGTTGGGCTCATCTCCCTTGTTTTCCTCCTGACCCACTTGTCCGGTGTTTCCCAAACTTGGGTTTCCAGCTGTTTTTGGATTGCAACTCCCAGCATCCCTAGCTAGCAGGACCAGGGGTCATTGTACAAAGGTAAAGTTCACATTCACTACTCTGCCTGCTTTTGTCTCTGGCACTGCATGTGCCCGCCACCCTCCAGAGGACAGTGTGATCCCTCAGGCTGAAAAGGATTCCCCACCTCTGCCTTAGGACAAACAGGTTGAAAGATTTTCATAAAATGAATTCGGATTCCTTAATCTTGGGATGCCGGTCACTGTCTTTTTCCAAAGCTTAGTCAATTTGTGGCCTCGTGGGTTTCATTTTCTCTCCTGCAGATCTTTTTCTTATATATACATTTTCTATTAAGCAATTTCAACATAATCAATTAACAATCATATTATTACACGCATTATTTCCCCCCTCCCTCCTCAACCCACCCTCCCCCCCAAAGACTTCCCTCAGCTCCTTTCTCTGATTTCTCAACACATGTTATTCTCTGCATATTATAAAATTGTACAGTGGTGCCTCGCAAGACGAAATTAATCCGTTCCGCGAGTCTCTTCGTCTAGCGGTTTTTTCGTCTTCCGAAGCAACCCGATTAGCGCTATTAGCGGTTTAGCGGCTATTAAAGGCTTAGCGGCTTAGCGGCTAAAAGGCTATTAGCGGCTTAGCGGCTTAGAAAAAGGGGGGGGAAGCGAAAAAAATCTCAAGACTCGCAAGACATTTTTGTCTTGCGAAGCAAGCCCATAGGGAAATTCGTCCTGCGAAGCGCATCGAAAAACGGAAAACCCTTTCGTCTAGCGGGTTTTTCGTCTTGCGAGGCATTCGTCTTGCGGGGCACCACTGTACATACGTATCTTTGTCTTATCTATCATATATTCAATTAATAAATTTGTGAATGTTTATTCAAAACAGATCTTAGCCATGTCAGATGCAGCTAAGAAGGCGACAACAGAGGGGGAAATTGTAAACTTGGTTTCTGTTGACGTGCAGAAGCTAACAGATCTCATTACGTATTTTAATGGAACTTGGCTTGCCCCCACCCGGATTATCGTCTGCTTCGTCTTCCTTTGGCAGGTAAAAGATTCCCGCCTGCTTCTTATACGTTGAATACGTATAAGCAGTGTTTCTTATACGTATTCTTGCGCCAGGATGCCGATACTGCTTTTTAAATTGTGTTTACCAAATGGACACTATTCACACAAGTCAATTTAATCAGTCATTTATGTCAAGACTGATCCACCCAGAATTGCAAAGGGGAGAGGAGCAGTGGTGCTTAGCCGAATTCATGCAAATTCAGCCCTGTTCAGCTGACCACTAGATGTCTCTGTTAATACATAAGAAGCAGCGCAAGGAGTTTTAACTAAACAATCAATTGCTAAGTGAAGGCCTTGGATAGGAAATATGTTCTTTGATTCTGCTTTAGTGCAGTCAGTCCAACACAATCCTTCAAAATGTATGGTTGAAAGGTCAGGTGGATTGAGTAATGTATATGTGACGGAGTTGTTGTTTTTTGGAGGGGAACAAGACTCTTAGTATTCATAATGGAGGCATTTGGTAGCATGCATGTGCAACCTGCAGCAAAACGTTGCAGTATGTCACCTCCTAGCAGAAATGCTTTTACAGTGGTACCTTGGGTTACATACACTTCAGGTTACAGACGCTTCAGGTTACAGACTCTGCTAACCCAGAAATAGTACCTCGGATTAAGAACTTTGCTTCAGGATGAGAACAGAAATTGTGCTCTGGCGGCACGGTGGCAGCGGGAGGCCCCATTAGCTAAAGTGGTGCTTCAGGTTAAGAACAGTTTCAGGTTAAGAACAGACCTCCGGAACAAATTAAGTATTTAACCTGAGGTTCGAATCCCCGTAACAGGGTGAGCTCCTGTTGCTCTGTCCCAGCTCCTGCCAACCTAGCAGTTCGAAAGCATTCAAAGTGCAAGTAGATAAATAGGTACCGCTCCGGCGGGAAGGTAAACGGCATTTCCGTGCGCTGCTCTGGTTCGCCAGAAGCGGCTTAGTCATGCTGGCCACATGACCTGGAAGCTGTGCGCTGGCTCCCTCGGCCAATAAAGCGAGATGAGTGCCGCAACCCCAGAGTCGGCCACGACTGGACCTAATGGTCAGGGGTCCCTTTACCTTTACCTTATCACTGTATTCAGGTTTCTAGCCACCCGTACCTTCCCCCTCAACTCTGTAAGCTGTAAGGTAAGGATGGGGAACCTGCTGCCCTCCAGATATCCTTGGACTCCAACTGCCATCAGGCCCTGCTGTCATGGGCAATGGTAAGGGATGATGGGAGTTGGAGTCCTGCTACTTCTGGAGTGCCACAGGGGTGCTCACTCCTGCTGTAAAGGGCTGCAGCAGGACATTTCCTCACACCCTTCCTTTTCCAATTGATGCTGAACATTCTGTGACAGGTAAGAATGCTTATTCCTCATTGGGCTGGGGTTGGGTTTTTTTGGAGGGGGATGTTTTTGCCCAGTTTAGGCTCCAGGTTTGCTGGTAGGGGGCGTCATTACTGTTTCTGCAGAAGGGTCTCAGTCTCCAGCATCCGAGAACCACCCAATTAGCATGAAAAAGGAGCTTTGCAGCCGCTGACTAAAATGAAAAGAAGTGAGTCAGTTGCTGAGGGTCAGCTCCTTGGGTCACCCTGGAGAAAGCAAGCGGAAAGAACACCAGGGAAATGTTGCCCGGCATGCTCCAAAGCACAGTATTTAGGAACACTGCTTGCCTGCAAATTCTGCTAACTTTGATCATGGTCTCTGAACGCAACTTAAGTCTCTGAATGGCTCACAAAGTCATTATAGTAATTTTCATTATTAATATACCCCAACTCTCATATCCTTCTCTGACAACTGAATAAATGTAAGGGTGACAGTGACAGAACATGTAAGGGGTGTGTGTGTGTGTGTGTGTGTGTGAAACTATTCCTCCACGTTCCTTTCACTTAATATAGCTTTTGATTTTTGCATCCTATTAGCTCCTCGGGCCATACGCTTTGACGGCTATTGCTGTGTTTTTATTCCTCTTGCCGCTGAACTTTGCAATCAGCAAGAAGAGAAGCCAGTTCCAGGTACGAGTCGCTGCTTGCAAATAATTAGCAAGTTTTCGGTTCCGCGCTTGAAACCAAATCGGGCTCTGTTACTGTTTTGTTTCTCAGGAGGCGCAGATGAAATATAAGGACAGCCGTGCGAAGCTCACCAGCGCCATTCTCAGAGACATCAGGATCCTAAAACTGCATGGATGGGAAGATAACTTCATGGACAAGGCACTGGGTATCCGGACTCAAGAACTACAAGCTCTTAAGGCATCACAGTTCCTCTTCTCTGTGTCTCTTGTTTCTTTCCACTCATCAACGTTCCTGGTGAGTGAGGTGGGGTTGGTGATTTTTAGACAGCTGGACAAACCGCTGTATCTTCTTCACCTGTCTCCCCCTTGTTCCTTCTCTGCAGATTGCATTCATCATGTTCGCAGTCTACACGCTGGCAGATGAGGGAAACATCCTGGATGTTCAGAAAGCCTTTGTGTCTCTGACCCTGATCAACATACTCAACAGGGCTCACTCTTTTCTCCCCTTCTCCATCAATGCTGTTGTACAGGTGAGTCCAAGAAGTCAACTTTCAGTTTGCATGAGTGTAACTAAGAGGTGCTGTCTCCCCTTCTTGGTGGTCCCCTTCTTGGACGCGGGTGGCGCTGTGGGTAAAACCTCAGCGCCTAGGACTTGCCGATCGTATGGTCGGCGGTTCGAATCCCCGTGGCGGGGTCAGCTCCCATCGTTCGGTCCCAGCTCCTGCCCACCTAGCAGTTCGAAAGCACACTTAAGTGCAAGTAGATAAATAGGTACCGCTGTATAGCGGGAAGGTAAACGGCGTTTCCGTGTGCTGCGCTGGTGCTGGCTTGCCAGAGCAGCTTCGTCACGCTGGCCACGTGACCCGGAAGTGTCTCCGGACAGCGCTGGCCCCCGGCCTCTTAAGCGAGATGGGCGCACAACCCCAGAGTCGGACACGACTGGCCCGTACGGGCAGGGGTACCTTTACCTTTACGTTTTAACTAGGAGGTGCTGTAGCTCCCCTTCTTGGTGATCTGAGCTAACTTCTTAGAATATAAGAGGAGTCCTGCTGGATCAGGCCAGAGCCCATTTAGTCCAGTATCCTGTTCTCATAGTGGCCAACCAGATGCCTGTCATGGAATTCTACTTGGTATTGATCCAGAGTATATGCCAATGTATAGTTAGCAGAGTAAAAACTTAAACATGTTGCAGGATTCCCAAAAAATAGACCAGAGGCAATTATATTTCATCCAATTATATTTACTGCTACTGAAGGCAAATGAGCATAATGGTCACAAATCCAATACATTCAGGATTGGCACTGTCCATAAGAAATCCAGTTGCAGCAGACTTAACTTAAACTTATGGTAACTTATAATAAGCCTAAACCTTAACACTATAGCATACTATGTACAGAACACCAGACCAGAAGGAAAAGAGACAGAAAGAAAAAGAGAAACCCGGGCTCCATCTGGCCCTACTATCATAGTCAGAATGACCTTGACAGAAAGAGATAAAAGTTTGAGCCAGCTGTACTAAGCTTCTCTGAAGGAATAACCCAAACACCAGGAACCTTCTGCTTGCTTCTTTCACACAGAGGAGCTTCCAGAACCCTCTTGAATTAATTAGAATAGGAAAGATATCTACACACCAGATCAATACTTTCTGCACTCAGAAATGCAAACTGGCAATGCCCAGCGTGATGTGTGGACAGTAGCACTTTCCCCAACTTGTGATTCCCAGAATCTGATATTCGGAGCAGTTCTACACAGTGGAGGTGGAACAGAGCCACCAAGGTTCAGCTGTGTGTGTCCTTTGTTCCAGGCAAAAGTTTCCCTGAACCGTTTAGCTTCCTTTCTTTGCCTTGAGGAGTTGGATCAAACGGAAATGGGCTCTGGTTCTTTGGACTGCAGTAAGTATCAGCTTATGGGTGGTTTCCTTTTGAGCATAGGAAGCTGCCCTATAGTGAGTCAGGCCATTGGACCATCTAGCTCAGCATTCTTGGCACTGGCTGGCAGCAGCTCTCCAGGACTTCAGGCAGGGAGCTTCTCCTAGCCCTACCTGGGGATGCCAAGGGTTGAACCCAGGCAGCACCTTCTGCATGCAAAGCAGATGCTCTGCCACTGAGGTCCTATGCTCTGATTGCCGAACCTGTTGGTGTTTTGCAACTTTGACCTGTTGCGGGATCTTAGCCAGACCTTAGCAGAGCATACACAGAGTTTCAGAAAGCAGTCAGTTGCAGGCAGGATGGACGAAGCAGGAACAAAGACTGCTACTAGTAACTTGATTACTTATAAGGTGTTTATTATGTACAGCAGACTCTACAAGTTACTATATACAGGAACAGATACATGGATCTTAACTAGCTCTCTCTGAACAAAACCAAACGACTCTCAGAACACCACACTGACCAACAAACACATTCCAGCCAGTAGGTCATAAATCATTATGCCTGTGTGAGACTTTAACCAATGGTAACCAAGGGATGCGGGTGGCGCTGTGGGTAAAACCTCAGTGCCTAGGACTTGCCGATCGTATGGTCGGCGGTTCGAATCCCCGCGGCGGGGTCAGCTCCCGTCTTTCGGTCCCAGCTCCTGCCCACCTAGCAGTTTGAAAGCACCCCTAAGTGCAAGTAGATAAATAGGTACCGCTTTATAGCGGGAAGGTAAATGGCGTTTCCGTGTGCTGCGCTGGCTCGCCAGAGCAGCTTCGTCACGCTGGCCACGTGACCCGGAAGTGTCTCCGGACAGCGCTGGCCCCCGGCCTCTTAAGTGAGATGGGCGCACAACCCTAGAGTAGGACACGACTGGCCCGTACGGGCAGGGGTACCTTTACCTTTACCTTTAAAGCTGTTTCCAGGTTTCCATATCTCCAGGCAGATAACTCCTCTCTGCTCTGTCATGCTTGGCTGTCGGCCAACTCTTAATTGACTCTGTGTGAAGCTGCACAGAATTGCACGTAGTCATAAAACCCAATAGAACCCTCCCATTTTTATCCCCACAACAGTGGCATGCTGTTATGCAGCAGGATAGGGTGAGCCATCTCTGCTGGCTAGAGATCTGAGGGAGCAATGCAATTCAGTTCACATCTGAAAGCAAATCTACCTAATTCACAGTTTCTGAAGCAATACACGAATGAAAATACAGCCAGCTTTCAAAAATCAGATTTCTCCAAAGTTCACAATGCAGTTCTCCAGCTAAACATGGCATAGAAAAATGTATGTGCTGTGGTAAAGTATGCATAAAAATGCATATGTTGGTGGAAATAATGTACAAAATGCAAAATATTGGGGGAAATGGAAATATTACTATTATAACATTTATATTTATTTACATCCCGCCTTTCTTCCAGGAGCTGAGCTCATATGGGGGAAATGTGCTTTGCAAAAAAAATGTTAGGCAAAATTGTATATAAAATGTGTATATTAGGAGAAATTCACTCTAAAATTCTGAGGAATTTCCATGAGGACTTTAGTTTAAAAATTACACGTTGATGCGGAAATGTGGAGAAGTGAAATTAAGATTGGAAAAATGAGAAACTGAGAGAAATTGACGTATTTTTCCATCGCTAGCCAGACCTGAGCTGGAATGTTTAAGAAGGCATTTATCTGAGAAAATGTGTAGTGAGTAAATAAGGTAGTGTAGGGAACCATACTCAGTCCTAGGGCCACATTCCCTCCTGGGCGACCTTTTGAGGGCCACATGCCAGGGGTGAGCAGGGCCAGGAGGGAAAGTGGGCAGAGCAACGGAAATAAATTTTACCTTCTGTACATAAAAAGAGCCTGCCGGATCAGCCAAGGGCCTGTCTAGTCCAGCATCCTGTTCTCACAGGTGCCCACGGGAAGCCCACAAGCAGGACTCCTGCAACTGGCATTCAGAAGCATTGCTGCCTCCCAACTGCGAAGGCAGAGCTACAGGAGGCAAAAGCCCTTACCAGACTTCTATACACCTTCCAGCCAGGGAGGAACATTCAGACAGGGTGTGAAACAGGGCCAGCTGAGGGGTGTGGCCTATAGAGAGAGGGTGTGGCCTATGGAGAGTGCCAGGGGCCAGATGGAGAGGCATAAAGGGTGCCACATTTGAGGCTCCCTGAAGTTCCCCATCTGTAAAATAAGGGGGAAATCAGATGTGTTTTGTTTATGATCTGGAAAGGCAAAATTCTTTTCCCTTTAATGCTCTCGACTTTCTATATTGTATCTAAGGTTAGCATATGTTCCCATTATAACAACCTCGCTTGTATAGCAAGTGATATAGAAAGCCACCAGTTGTGCCAAGACACATATAATAAGTGCTCCTCTGCCTTTCTTCCTCAGTGCAGGATTGTGTTATGGTAAGGGAAGGGACCTTCAGCTGGTGCAGAGAGAGCCCTCCCTGCCTTAAAAGGTAAATGGCCACGAGCAAATTGGGTCTTTTCTTCTAAAGATGAGCTCTTTTCCTGATTTCAATCTTGATTATGGATTGGGTTGGTGGACGGTCCACAAAAGCAAATGAACTGAGCTGTTGGGGTTTCTTAATCCTTCCAATAAACTGGTTGTGATTATGATCCGCCGCGATTCCTGCATTGCAAGGGGTTGGTCCAGATGACCATTGGGAGGTCTCTTCCAACTCTGCAGTTCTTTAATTCTGTACAACAGCACGCATCACCTCTGCCACCACCCCTCTCGGTTAGCTGACTTCCTAACAACAGAATTAACTCTTAAGTTGCACCCCAGATTATCTCTGCTGTTGCACTTCCAACAGCGTGTGCCAGATGCTCATGGGAGTATATGTTACCATCCACGCAGGATTAATCTAGCGATACCTCGGGGCAGTCTGTGCGCTGTGGTTGGCCAGGTCGGAGCGGGAAAATCCTCACTACTCTCAGCATTGCTTGGAGAGCTACACAAAAGAGAAGGCACTCTGGCTACGAAGGTAAAAGCTTCTTTTCCTCCCCTATCCTAAGCAAGCTTTTCGTTTTAGGTCACATCCACACTGTGCATTTAGAACACCTGGCTTCCCCCAAATAATATTGGGAACCAGAGGCGGAGCTAGCTGCTCTGGCACCCGGAGTGGTGCGCATGCTGTGCTCCGGGGGCAGGCCGATCCACCCATGGAGGCGGGGTGGCGAGCGTCCCAGGGGGGTGGCACGGCGATGTCACCCCCCCCCCAGGGATGACACCCGGGGCAGACCACACACCCCTCACCCCCCTTCCTCCACCAGTGCTGGAACTATAGTTGACCCCTTTCAGAACTACAGTTCCCAGAACCTTTAGATTACAGTTCCTGAGATTCTTTGGGGAAAGCCATATGCTTTAAATGTGTGTTCAACCTGCTTTAAATGTATTGTGTGTACGAGACCAGAGTCTAATGTATATATAGTTAACGGTAGCTGCTTTCTGAGCTACATCCTTTCTTACCCTCATTTTTTGAAAGCTGACGGCTCCAAGTACATGTTCCTCAACGGCTCCAAGTACATGTTCCTCAATCTTTTAGATTGCCAGCCTAGAAATCTCTCTCCCTGACCGTTTACATGCCGTCTTTTCCATCATCAACAAAGATGTTATGCTGATTTTTTAAAAAATGCATCCAAAGGGAATGAAAAGTGTTATTGTTTTTTTGTTTGTTTGTTTATTTAATGGGGGGGATTAAACTAGCATCCTACTGTAATTGGTTCTTAGATAGTGTGTGTTTGTCACCCATGCTGCATCTGGTGATCATCTCTTAATTTAATTTCACAGGGCACAGTAGCGTTTGTTCCCCAGAAACCCTGGATACAAAACATGTCAGTGGAAGACAATATCACATTTGGGCAGAAGATGGATAGGAGGTGGTACAACAGAGTGGTCGAAGCCTGTGCGCTGGAGCCGGACCTGGAGAGCTTCCCTGCTGGAAGTCAGACAGAAATCGGAGAGAAGGTTCTTGGTTCATTATTTGTCTGACCAAGAGTTAATTTTGAAAAATGATGATAATACCTGATTGTTTGGGATGTTCTACAGGTGTTTTAGTGCCCACCTTGAAATGAGACTCATTTTTTGTATTTTATAGTCCTATTGCGGTATGTGTTGCACGGTGTTCCATTTTGATTTTTATTATGTGCAATGTTGTTGTCAGGATGCTGCCAGCAGCTCCCGGCTGGTTGCCCAGGAAAATATATAAAGACAAGGAAAAGTTTTTTACAGTCCTTTTTTATTTCAGTCTTTACAGAGAGAGGCTATGAAACCCAGCCTCTTGGATAATGGTGTTGTCCCAAGTGAATCTCCACCCCACTCTCCATCTCCCACTCATTCGTCATTCTCATCATCTCTATGGGTGCTGCTACCTGCCCTCTGTCTTTGAGCTCTTTGCTCTCCTACTTTTAAGGCTCACCGGGTTCTGGGAGATGGAGAGTCTGGAATGCTTTCTAATGACAACGTGTCAGCCAGCTGTTGCTCTGGCTTCCCAACTTCCCCCTCATCTGCCTCTGAGCTGCAACCTCTCTCAAACCCTTGCTGTAAATCTATACTGTCTTCCTCGTCCTCTTCTAGGAAGGGTCCCTGACAGCTGTGGGTTTATCTTTGACAAAGTGAAAGTGGGGTGCAGGTTGTGACAGTATTTGCAGGAGCATAGAAGTGTATCCAGCTAAGCTCTACTTGGACCCATTGAAATGAAAGAACCTGAGTTAGGCATGCCTGCTAACTTCAGTGGGTCTACTCTGGGTCGGACTAGCAATGGATATAACCCATAGGAAGTTGCATTATATCGAGTCAGGTTTGTCTTGCTCAGTATTGTTTACACCAGGGGTAAACAAAAGATGTATTGGGATTTACTGTATTTTTCCGTGTATAAGACTAGGGTTTTTTTTACCAAATATTAGATTTAAAATTGGGGCTCGTCTTATACACAGGTAGTGCTGGGGGGTGTTTTCTTAATTTGGAGTCCCCAAAAATAGGGGGCATCTTATACATGGGGGCATCTTATACACGGAAAAATACAGCAATTTAAGGTAGATGCTGCAAGTAGTTGTGGGGGAAGAATTTGGGCTTGGCTCGCATTTCACTGCAAACTTATTTGTTTTGCACTTACCAAAACATTATGTGAGCCAAAAATGCAGCTTTTCTTCAAAAGCCTCACTTCTCCAAATTCTTGGATGCAGTTCTCCAGCCAAAGCACATATTGATGGAGATGCTTGGGATTTGTCTGCCTCTAAGTAGAACTAGGAATGTCCCCATCTGAAACCTTGGAGGGCCATGGCCAGTCATTGCAGACAATACTGAACTAGCTGGACTGATGGTCTGCTCTTTGCAAGGCAGCTTCTTACATGAAGCTGATGCTTGGATGGCCTGGCCTTGCATAGGATGGGTGTGTAAAGGCTGAGTTTCCTAAACCCAGAAGACTTTTCAGCACAATGCTTAAGTGATTTTCTAGCCAATCTGGGGTTTTGCAGATGCAGGAAAGTGGGAAAACCAATTTGAGCCTCACTTATGAAAAACCCTTTGCAGGAACTGTGTGATAAGGGATGGGTGTATGTATTGTGGATAACTTTTTTGTGTTGCAACAGGGCATAAACATTTCTGGAGGACAGAAGCAGAGGCTCAGTCTGGCTCGGGCTGTTTACAAGAAGGCTTCAATTTACCTTCTGGACGACCCCCTTTCTGCTGTGGATTCTCAGGTTGGCCAACACATTTTTGAGCAGGTCATTGGACCAAACGGCTTATTAAAAAACAAGGTACTAATTTCTCCCTCTCTCTTTAAGTCCAATATGGGTGCCTTTTCTTTCATGACTTTAAAGGATCCAGTATGTAGTCCTAAAATCATCCAGCTGAACATAAGGTCAGAGTTTCAAAAGAGGAACACAGCCATTTAGTACTAAAATGAAGAAGAAGGAGCGAAGTTAAACTAGAATCCGCTGTTTAATGGTGCTTGAAACTGGGCATAGAAGATATACACACACATAACGCAAACTGATGCATGCCTAATATAGTTTCTGAACGGTGCACATGAATTTTAATCTTAAGAATTGTTTTACTAGATCTAACCAAGAGACCATCTCATCCAGCATTTTGTCTCCCAACAGCCACCAGCTACTACAGTTCCCATCATCCTTGATCAATGACCATGTTGGTTGGGACTGATGGGAGTTGGAGTCCAAAATGTCTGGATGACACCAGTTTGGGGAAGGGTATTGTAGCAAGAGCAGACTGAAGCAAATTCTCCCTTCTTCCCTCTAGTTGGCACTTGACAAAGACAGAGGCCTTTTCAGTGGTGGCTCCCTACTTGGGGAATGCTCACCTGATGCCATCATTGTTTGTTTTTAGGTGCCAGACTTTTGATCTTTAATTGGGAGGGCAGTTAGATATGCCAATGGGCTTAGTGGTGCTCATCATTAAGTGGGATGTGTAGGATTCATTCTCTCTCTTTCTACACACACACACACACACACACACACACATTTGGGGGAGTACTTTAGGGGTTATATTCAACTAAGTTCTATTCAGAGCAACCCGTTGAAATGAATGAACATGACTAAGTTAGGTTCATTAATTTCAGTGGATCTTCTCCGAGTAAAACTAAGTTGAATACCGCCCCTCCCTGTCTTGTTTTATTGCTGTTTTAATATTTGATTTCATTGTTTCTCGTTTGATGACCTAAGTTGCTTTGAGACACTTTGCTGTAAAGGGTGACAAATAAAATTGATAAGTATTATTATTATCGTCATTACACCAACAACAGTGATGAATGCATTTGTTATACTTTGCTTGCCTTATACCGTATTGTGTCTTTGTATATTGGCCTTTTTTTTCCTATTTGTGTCTGTTACTGTTGGTCAGCGGGTGGTGCTGTGGTCTAAACCACAGAGCCTAGGGCTTGCCGATTGGAAGGTTGGCGGTTTGAATCCCCGCGATGGGGTGAGCTCCCGTTGCTCGGTCCCAGCTCCTGCCAACCTAGCAGTTCAAAAGCACGTCAAAGTGCAAGTAGATAAATAGGTATCGCTCCAGCAGGAAAGTGAATGGCGTTTCCATGTGCTGCTCTGGTTTCACCAGAAGCGGCTTAGTCATGCTGGCCACATGACCCGGAAAAACTGTCTGCGGACAAACGTCGGCTTCCTCAGCCAGTAAAGCGAGATGAGCGCCACAACCCGAGAGTCATTCGCAACTGGACTTAACTGTCAGGGGGGTCCTTTACCTCTACCTTTTACTATTGGCAGCAGGAAATCTTATTTGCATGGTACAGTGGAATCAAAGAGAACAGACACCACAAAATGATGGATTGTTTCTTTTCTTTCCAGACTCGTGTTCTAGTGACCAACACAATCCATATTTTGCCCAAAGTGGATAACATCATTGTTATAATGAACGGAACGATCTCTGAGAAAGGTTCTTACCATGAACTTCTGCAGAGACAATGGGCTTTTGCAGACTTCTTGAGGTCACACGACACAGATGAGAAAGAGGACCAGGATTTACAAGGTATTGCAAATCACAACGGATCATAATGCTTATGGGGCATCAGTAAAGAATCGGCCCCTGAAGTGTTTGTTAATTTCAGGCATTTCCCATGTTATTTTGGGAGCTATAGCAAAATCTGTCTCACACACATGCAGAAATTTTGAAACTTCTTAATTGCACAGGTACAGGAAGTGTTGAAATTGTCACCAAAGGACACATGGCCTGCCACGGAAAACTTGGAGGGTAAGTAATCGAGATAGTAAGTTATAGAAACTGCAAACCACACTTATCTGTGAGTAAGCTCCACTCAATGCAATGGGACTTACTTCTGAGTATCCATAGTTAGGATTGCAGCCTCACGTCACATCCACACATACATTTAACACACCCTTGTATCACTTAAACAGCCATGGCTTCCTACAAAGAGTCCTGGAAACCGTGTCTGTAAAGGCTGCTGTCCTCACAGAGCTGCAGTTCTCAGCACCCTTAATGAACTATTGTTTCCCAGGATTCTCCATGTTTTAAGTGTGTGGTGTAGATGTGACCTCAGTCATAAACGTGAGGCAATACCCGAAAGCTCTTTAAAGCTCAGCAAGAGCCCTTTCACTTATCTTAAGTATATTTTCACTCAGATGGTGCACAAGAGAATCCATGCTATTTTTTAAAGGGAGAAAATACCATTTGGGAAGTAGGGATCTTGGAGAATTCTGACAAGAATGGAAAAAGGAATAGAAATTGCCAGTGTTCACTTACCGTATTTTTCGCTCCATAAGGCGCACCTAGTTTTGGGAGGAGGAAAACAAGGAAAAAATATATTCTGAATCCTAGAAGCCAGAACAGTAAGAGGGATCTGGCTTCTGGGATAGCCGCGCGCAGCCTCTCCCGGGAAGTGGGATGAAGTCTCCCCCTGCCCAAAGAGGCTGCGCGCAGCTAAGGCAGAAGCCAGGAGAAGCGCTTTGCTGAAGGGGCACTGCGCAGCTTTCCATTTCTGCGCAATGCCATTCGCTCCATAACACACACTCACATTTCCCCTTACTTTTTAGGAGGAAAAAAGTGCATCTTATGGAGCGAAAAATACGGTATTTGTCCTGTATCCAGGGTGGAAATCAGTCTAGCAAATACATTGGGTATTTATGGTTATTGTTGCTACTCTTAGTCTGCAAAAGTTATGTCAGCGATGACATTTATCCCCATTTGCATTCCTTTTAATTGAAATGAATGGGGTGGGATAGCACAATGGCAATGAATTTTGCTGCAGTGGGCAGCAGAAGGCAAACTGCAGTGGAAAAGAAACAGGGCCGCATAGCTGGTATTCTGTCGGTGTACAGGGGCTTCCACCAACCCTATGAACCCTTAGCCAGTGGAATTTGAGAATAGGATTGTGCCCCAACTAAAGCTTTTTGGACTGTGATAACCCAGTACATGAAATCAACCCATCTTGCTGCTTCTTTCTATCGAGGTCTTACAAGTCTTTGGAAAAGAGAGGCAGTTACAAGGAAACAGATGGAGCAGAATACACGACGGAAGGCGAGAAACAGCAAACTGGGAGGGTAATTTGAAATGTATATAATTTATGTATATAAATGAATAGTTGTGTATAATAACACAGTTTTCTATCACAACTCTCTAGGAAAAGGGATTGATTGTTAGGCCACTCTGAGAAACATAGCTCTGGGCGGGGAACGGCAGGGGTCTCCTCTCAGCACCCTTAACAAACTACAGCTCCCAGGATTCTCTGGGAGAAGCCATGGCTGTTTGAAGTGGCATCGTAGTTTTTTTTAATGTGTGATGTCGATGTGTCCATAAAAGGCAGCTTCCTGTTTTCCTAGCTTAGCCAACCTGAGCTTTTTTATCCCATTTGTCTCTCTAGGCAAAGACTTCAGTCTACCTGACCTACCTGAGAGTGGCAGGGTCTTTCCTCTGGGCTTACATTCTAATTTTGTTTATCTGCCAACAAGCTGCATCCTTTTGCCAAGGTTACTGGCTCAGCCTGTGGGCCAATGACCCCGTTTACAACGGAACGCAGCCGCATACCGAGCTCCGAATCGGCGTTTACTTTTTCCTTGGATTCGCCCAAGGTTTGTTCAGCCCTGCAGTCTCCCTGGGTCCTTTCTGCAAATTCCTTGTGGCCCTTGAGGCTGCACTACTCAGCCCGTGAGACTTTTCCCAGGTCACTTCCCTCTTTCTCTGGTTATCAATGTCTCTGGTGTAATTTGATTGTTTTCTTTCATAGTATTTTGCTTTAATCTGCTATTGTGAGTGAAATATACTCAGAGTCCTGTAGTGATTTCATGCTCTCTATTGCGGCTTGTAAAACAGTGATTGAATTGCCCCCCAAACCTCAGGTTTTTATATACATTATTTACACAATGAGTCCCGTCTGATTGGCTGATTCTGCTTCCCCCCGGAGCCTGATTGGTCTTTTCCTGCAGGCCAATCAGTTGTTGCATTCTAGGATCCTACCAGCCTAATAAGCTGATTAACTTCCTCCTGGAGCCTGATTGGTCCATTCCTGCCAGCCAATCAGTTGTTGCATTCTAGGATCCTACTTGCCTACTGTTCTAGGATCCAAGCTTAGTACATAACAGTGAGCTAACTAGGAAGGCCCTCATTATCTTATCTATCTAGTTAACCAGCCCAGGCCATCTTAATATTGATAATAAAAGAAAGTATCTCTCATCTATTATTATCAATTTATTTATCCCCTTTGTATACAGTGGTACCTCGGGTTAAGTACTTAATTCGTTCTGGAGGTCCGTTCTTAACCTGAAACTGTTCTTAACCTGAAGCACCACTTTAGCTAATGGGGCCTCCTGCTGCCACCGCGCCGCCAGAGCACGATTTCTGTTCTCATCCTGAAGCAAAGTTCTTAACCTGAAGCACTATTTCTGGGTTAGCGGAGTGTGTAACCTGAAGCGTATGTAACCTGAGGTACCACTGTACTGCCTTTTCTTCCAAGGAGCTCAAGGTGGTGTGTGTGGTTTTCACTGCCTCATAGAATCATAGAAGAGCTGGAAGGAGCCACAAGGATCATCTAATCCAAGCGCCTGCCATGAGAAATCTTTCACCCAATGTGGGGCTTGAACCCACGACCCTGGGCTTGAGAGTCTCATGCTCTACCAACTGAGCTATCCCTCAGGTGTAAAACACAGTACCTCTCTGTCTCATACAGCCCTATTTCACCCTCACAACAACCCTGTGAGGTAGGTTGGGCTGAGAGACAATGACTGGCCCAAGGTCACCCCACTGAGCTACATGGCTGAGCGGGGATTCAAACCCTGGCCTCCCAGGCCATAGTTCAACACTCTTAACCGTTACGCCACACTGGCTCTCTTGCATTGCAGCCGTTGGGAAGTTTGGATCGATAGCCTCCGTCTTCTTGGCCGGGACGGTGGCCTCCCACGAGCTCTTCCGGAGGCTCCTACACGATGTCCTCCGGTTGCCGATGTCGTTCTTTGAACGGACGCCTAGCGGCGAGCTGCTCAACCGCTTCTCCAAAGAAATGGACGCCATTGATTCCATCATCCCAGACAAGCTGAAGTCCTTGCTGGGGTTCCTGTTCATTCTGCTAGAGATCTATGTGGTTATCGTCATGGCCACTCCGATAGCCGTGGTGGCTATAGTCCCCCTGACAGCCTTGTATGCTGTGTTCCAGGTACACATTAGCTCCCTCTGCCATGTTTGTGGGCCAGTTCATTGTTGTAATTAGGGGTGAATGTGCAACCTGCTCTCCTCATTAAAATACTATTATTTTACTTATACCCCACCTCTTGCCCAGAACCAGGACTCAAGGCAGTGTACAAAAATTAAAACAAACACAGGAAAAACAGAAAGCTTTAAAAAAACCACCCATAAAATATCATTATTATTTATTATTAAATTTGTTTGCTGCCCTATGCCCATAGATCTCAGTTCACAACACAGTGGCTGAACAGCAATAAGACTATATTGGAATTTAAACAATGACTTACTTTCCTGAGCCACTGTAATAGTAGACACTCTGCTTCAGTGTTCCTTTGCAGATGCTTTACTCTCACAATCCCTTGCTTGCTGGGTTTGATGGAAGTTGGAGTCCAACAAGGTCCAGAGGACCCCGGCTTGGGAAGGCCGCTCTGCTTCCGCGATGTGTCTTTCTTCTTCCTTCTGTCCCTCAGAGCTTCTTCGTCACCACCTCCTGCCAGCTGAAACGCCTGGAAGCTGCCAGCCGCTCGCCCATCTATTCCCACATTTCAGAGACCTTCCAAGGGAGTATTGTCATCCGTGCATACAAGGACCAGCGGCGTTTTATTCTGCAGAATGACCTTAAGGTGGACGAAAACCACAGGGCGTCTTTCCCGGCCGTGGTGGCCGACAGGTATGACGTTGCAGCTTTTGAGAAGGAAAGAGAATGCCATGGTCTGAGCTTTTACGGTTGGGCTCAGAATGGCTGTCCTCTTGGATGCGGGTGGCGCTGTGGTCTAAACCACTCTTGGGCTTGCCAATCGGAAGGTCGGCGGTTCAAATCCCCATGACGGGTTGAGCTCCCATTGCTATGTCCCAGTTCCCACCAACCTAGCTGTTCAAAAGCACACCAGTGCAAGTAGATAAATAGGTACTGCTGCAGCAGGAAGGTAAACGGCGTTTCCGTGCACTCTGGTTTCCGTCACGGTGTCCTGTTGCGCCAGAAGCAGTTTAGTCATGCTGGCCACATGACCCAGAAAGCTGTCTATGGGCAAACGCCGACTCCCTCGGCCTGAAAGCAAGATGAGCACCGCAACCCCACAGTTGCCTTTACTGGACTTAACCATCCAGGGATCATTTACCTTTACCCTCTTAGCACAGTACGCCTCTTGGTCTCCAGGCCCCAGAAAATGGCTGATTTTACAGTCCTGTGGCACAACACACATGGGTGGAAAACCTCAGGCCCAGGGGATGACAGTGGCCCTCCAGACCTCTCCATATGGCCCTCAGGACTGAGCTTTCTTCCCCCTGGGGGAAGGCCTTCGTCCAGTATACCTAAAAGAGCGTCTCCACCTCCATCGTTCTTCCTGGACACTGAGGTCCAGTGCCGAGGGCCTTCTGGCGTTTCTCTCACTGCAAGAAGCCAAGTTACAGGGAACCAGGCAGAGGGCCTTCTCAGTAGTGACACCTGCCCTGTGGAACGCCCTCCCTTCAGATGTTAAAGAGAAAAATAACTACCAAACTTTTAGAAGACATCTGAAGGCAGCCCTGTTTAGGGAAGCTTTTAATGTTTAATAGGTTATTGTATTTTAGTGTTTTGTTGGAAGCCGCCCAGAGTGGATGGGGAAACCCAGCCAGATGGGCGGGGTATAAATAATAAATTATTATAATTATTATTATTATTATGACTGGGGGCTCCCCAGCTGGTGCCTCCCACCATGCCTTTGCATCCAGCCAGTCTGTGACATGTGAGAACCAGGCACCATTCTCTGTCTCTTTTAAAATCCCAGGTGGCTTGCCACAAACACAGAATTCCTGGGGAATGGCATCGTCTTGTTTGCAGCTTTACTTGCTGTGGTGAACAAATCCCACCTCAGTCCAGGGATCGTGGGCTTTTCTGTTTCCTGTGCTCTGCAGGTAACCTGAACACATCACCATGTCCTTATCTGACAAAGAAAACAAGGTTGTTTGTTTGCTTTTGTTTAGCAAGAAGTGCACAGGAATCGGTTTGATGAGGCTCTTAGGATTTTGAGCTGTAGAGCATTATATTCACATGCTATACAATGCACTTTTTTGTGCCAATAAAGGAGATTGATTGATACTCACATAGAAGATGGAGCAGGCTTGTTTTCTGCTGCCCCAGAGGCTAGAACCCAAACCAATGTATTCAAATTCCAAGAAAGGAGTGGAATGGACTGCCTTGGAAGATGGTAGACGCTCCTTCATTGGAGGTTTTTAAACAGAGGTTTGGTGGCTTTCTCTCAGGAATTCTTTAGCTGTCAAAAGCAAGGTCTTTCCCTGTTCCTTGCCCCAAAATTAACTCAATGTATTGGTTATTAATCCTGTTAGCCTCGCTCCCTGGTTGTTTAGGCAAGGAATGATAAAAGTTAAAATGCAATTTCAAGGTGTGAGGGGTGCAGTTCCTCCTTATAAGGCCTGTATTTGCATTTTTAATTTTCGGTGTATTTTAATTTTATTATTTTATTATTGCATTTATATCCCACCCTTTTCTCCAAAGAGCTCAAGGTGAGCTTCATGGCCAGGTGGGGAATTCAAACCCTGGTCTCCCACGTCCTAAGTCCAACGTGCTAATCACTACACCACACTGGCTGTCCATAGGAGGAATGTGGATCCGGTACTACCTAATCCATCTCAGCTCCCTGTCATTTTGTGCTTCCCCCACCCCCCTACTCTCATTTTGTTCAGATTACCGGTGTTTTGAACTGGATGGTGCGCTCCTTAGCAGAAATGGATAACAACATTGTGTCTGTAGAGAGAGTGACTGATTACTCAATGACGCCCAAAGAGGTAAGTGATGGCATTCTCCTTCAGTTAATTCATGTAGGAAGCCCAAATGGGTGGATTGATGCATGGTGTGAGAAGAGGGGGGGGAAGCTCCCTCCAAGCTATGAGCTCCTACTTGGGGGGAAGAACGCTGTTGCTCTCAGGGCCTGTTTTGGGGCTTCTCATTGGTTGGCCACTGTGAGGAAAAGGTGCAAAGTTTTTGCCCTGATCAAGCTTGGCTTTCTCATGTTCTTAGCAATTGTGATCTGTCCTTCCAGCAACCCTCTGGGCAGAGAGAGAGAGAGAGCAGCAGGGAGGTCATAAGGGGGGCTGAGAAAAGGGTCAGTTCCTCCCATCTTTGGCTCCGGCCTTCTGGTGGAGGAGTAATTTGACTCGGCTTGCATTTAAAAGCAAACCTACCTAATGTAAACAGTATGTAAACCAAACCAGAGCTGTCCTTCAAAATTAAGCCTTCATTTTGCAATGTAGTTCTCCAGCCAAGGCACGTGTCCAAAAATGCATATATTATGTTAAAGTGGGCAGATAAATGCATATGTTACTGAAAACAACATACAAAACTGCATTATATTAGGAGAAAATACTTTGCGCGCACACACAAAAATACATTAGGCAGAATTGTTTAGGAAAAATGTACCTTTTGGGGAGAATCTTCACTATAATGCTGATGAAATAAATAAATAAGAAATGTAAAGGACCAAAAATTCAGATTGGAGAAAATGAGAAATGATGGATTTCTCCCTGAAAGAATGAGACCCTTGACAGAAAACTTCCCCATTCTTGCGGTAGAAGGCAGGGAGGAGCAAGAAAAACAGAACGAGCCTTCTTTAGTGGGAAAGAGAAAAGGAATTGCTTCACTCGTAAGTTAGCTCCATCGCCATCATTGCCTCTCTCTAAGGGAGAGAGGATCACACCTCCATAGCTTCTAAGTCTCTGAGATTCTGGGACTACATATTTCCTTCCATCCTTCCTTTCTTGGGATGCTGTCACCTTCATCATAATCATCTGTTAGATGTCTTTCATGCCTTTCAGGCATGGGCAGTGACAGCAATATTACAATACAATATTAAAAGCAGTTAGAATTTCTTGTCAACTTCTGGATATTGTTTTTTTCTTTGTTTCTCAAGCTTTAATAAAAATAGTTTGTTTTTTTTAAAAAAGAAACATTTCCAATCAGAAGAATAGGGTGGGCCAAAAGGCTATGGTGAAGAGGCATGTCTTCATCATCTGACAAAAGCTTTCCAGGGAAGGTGCCAGAGGAACCTCAGTGGGGTGGGAAATCCTCAGCTTAGGGTCCCTTTCCTAGACCTCCACCCTCCATGCATCCAAGAGAGGTGGAAATGCCAAGAGGGCCTCTTCTGCCTCCCCTAACACTGAGGGGGTCTGTAGGGAAGGAGGCAACCTTTCAGATATTTGTGGCCTATAAGCCAGCAGCTGTCTCTCCTGCCCCATCAGCCTCCATTTTCTCCTCCTCCCATGAAGCAAACGGAGCACGTTTAAAGGGCCTAACAGCCTTTTGTCTCACCCTCATTCACTCTGCACCTTTCCTTCCTGGCTGCAGCTGTTGGTTTGTCCAGCAAGGAAGGTGCTGGCTCAGGGTTGCGCACCTTCCGGCACGTTTGCACAGGGGCAACTAGCATGGTACTCTGTTTTCCTACTACTAGCTCTCTGAGCCAAACGTGGCTCAGAAGAAAATTGGTGTCAGCCCATCCGCTTAACCCTA
Organism: Podarcis pityusensis; assembly: GCF_964106645.2. Lineage (NCBI taxonomy): Eukaryota > Metazoa > Chordata > Lepidosauria > Squamata > Lacertidae > Podarcis > Podarcis pityusensis. The sequence continues at coordinate 15,129,300 of NC_138039.1, forward strand.
AAACCACAGGATTTAAAGCCCTACTATAGCAACCCTTTTGTAGTTGCTCGGTTTCACAGCTGTTTGAGACCTGATGTTTTTGAGCTTGAGGTGCCACTGTGTCTCTGTCCAGGCTCCCTGGACTTTGGACAATCACCTCCTGCATGAGAACTGGCCCACTGAAGGGAAGATTGAATTCAAAGGCTACAGCTTGCGATACAGGCCAGGCTTAGAATTAGCTGTGGAGAACATCAACCTCAAGATCAATGGACGAGAAAAGGTAAGGCTTATGGGTGCTTATGACATCTTAAGTAGTTGGAGGGAGGTGTGTTTATTGGGTAAGCGCAACTCAAGAAGAAATAGCATCCTTTCCAAAGAGAGGATGTGGGAAAAGGTGTTATATGAAGCTGATCTTTTCCCACTTTGCTGGTTTGAGGTCCAATCCAGACATCCTTTTGATTGTGCATTCAGGATGATTTGTGCTCACGATGGTGACCCTGTTTTCGTGTCTGCAAAAGTTTTGGGATGGGCATACTGCTTCATTTCCATTCGGTGCATGTCCCGCAAATTCCTGCTGAAATCCTGCAACTTGTTTTCCTACGTGTGACTGTGATGTTTGAAAAATGTCTTGTAGGAATAAAAGCAGCATTGGCAAAGATGCAGCACAAATCCAAGCTTTTGGCTGACTTTGCTTTTCACGGCTCTGCTACCTCTCTTGCATCTCAAAGCTCTCTTATCTCTTAGGTTGGCATAGCTGGAAGAACAGGGGCCGGGAAGTCTTCCCTAGCCATGGGACTTCTGAGGCTAGTCGAAGCTGCTGCGGGAGAGATTGTGATTGATGGGACCAATATTGCCCTTTTGGGTCTGCACGACCTGAGAAGCAAGGTTGCCATTATCCCACAGGTATGAAGCTGCTTCCTGGTGGCAGTGATCAGTTTGTTTATTACTGTAATAGGATTTCTAACCCTCCCTTCACCATAAGATCCCAGGGCGGGTTACAACAACATTGTTATGCACCACGCCAGTCTCCAAGATTCCTCTACTTAACTCAGCTTTGGTTTCAGCAGAGACTGCGGTGTCTTCAGGATATATGGTTTTAGTTGCCCATGCATACAAACTGAGCATAGGATGGAGGGGCTCACAGCATTAACACCCCCATAGATCTTGCATCCCCTTTAGGTTTCCAGGGGAGGCCCAAAGCTGGATGTAGAAATATGGAGAACTCAGTTTAAGATTGGAAGATGAGACATGGAGAAAGCCTGAAAGGGACAGATTACCCCATCCCTAGTCCAGACCCAGGTGAGAATTCTCTGGTGTTTTCCCTCTGCTCAGGACCCAGTTTTGTTTTCGGGCTCTCTAAGAATGAACCTTGATCCTTTGGGCGTGTGCTCCGAGGAGGAGATCTGGACTGCTCTCGAACTGACGCGGCTCAAGAGCTTCGTTTTGGATCTGCCCGACCAGTTGGCATACGAGTGCTCGGAAGGAGGCGAAAATCTGAGGTACCCAATGGAAGGAGAAAGAAAAGGAGACTTCGCTTGTGCCTTGGTTTCTGGGGCTATAGGTTTGTCAGGACCTGGGGATCATCAGTTGTTGGGAAACATGAGCAGGAGAGGGACAGTGCCTTTGCATCTTGTTTATGGTCTTCCAATAGACTGGCCACATGGAAGCAGAATTCCAGGCATGTTTTCCTCTGGCATTTAACCTCTTCTGTGTTCTCCGTCCCTTAGTGTTGCCTTTTTCATTGTTAGTTATCTGTGTTGTCGATTGAATGTTGGTTAGAGTGTTGGACTAGGGGCTAGGGCAGGCATAGGCAAACTTGGCCCTCCAGATGTTTCGGGACTGTGACTCCCATCATTCCTAGCTAACAGGACCAGTGGCCAGGGATGATGGGAGTTGTAGTCCCAAAACTACCGAGTTTACCTATGCCTGGGCTAGGGAGAGCAGGTTTTGAATCCCCACTCAGCCATGAAGCACACACTAGGGTGACCTTGGGACAAGTCACTCTCTCTCAGCCTCACCTACTGCACAGGGTTGCTTTGAGGGTAAAATGGGGAGGAAGAGAACTATATATACCACCTTGTGCCCCTTGGAGGGAAGGTGGGATAAAACAGACAATAAATAAGAAGAGATCTGCTGGATCTGGCCAATGGCCCATCTAATCCAGCATCCTGTTGCCAACCAGACGCTTGCAGGAAACCTCCAAGCAGGATGCAAGCACAAGAGCACTCTTTCCTTCTGTGATCTCCGGCAGCCGACATTCAGAAGCATTACTGCCCCCAGGCTGCGGAGGCAGAGTGAAGCCGCCATGATTCGCGGCTGTATCCTCCATGAATTTATCCAATCTTCTTTTGAAGCCATTCAGGTTGGTGGCCATCACTGCCCTCCTGCGAAAGTGAGTTCTGTGGCTTCGCTATGCCCAGTGTAAAGAAGTGATTTCCTTTTATCTTAGAATCATAGAATCATAGAGTTGGAATAGACCACAAGGGCCATCGAGTCCAACCCCCTGCCAAGCAGGAAACACCATCAGAGCACTCCTGACATATGGTTGTCAAGCCTCTGCTTAAAGACCTCCAAAGAAGGAGACTCCACCACACTCCTTGGCAGCAAATTCCACTGTCGAACAGCTCTTACTGTCAGGAAGTTCTTCCTAATGTTTAGGTGGAATCTTCTTTCTTGTAGTTTGGATCCATTGCTCCGTGTCCGCTTCTCTGGAGCAGCAGAAAACAACCTTTCTCCCTCCTCTATGTGACATCCTTTTATATATTTGAACATGGCTATCATATCACCCCTTAACCTCCTCTTCTCCAGGCTAAACATGCCCAGCTCCCTTAGCCGTTCCTCATAAGGCATCGTTTCCAGGCCTTTGACCATCTGTCCTGAAAGGTGCCGTATATAAATACATGAGCAAATAGAAGACATGTTGGGTCATGTAGTTTTCCCTAGCTGGAAAACCTGGATGGCCAGTTAATCGCCTTTCCTTCTTTCCAGTGTCGGCCAGCGGCAGCTCATCTGCCTGGCACGAGCTCTGCTTCGGAAAGCCAAAATCCTGGTTCTGGATGAGGCCACTGCAGCTGTGGATCTTGAAACAGATTTGCAGATTCAGGCCACCATAAGGACTCAGTTCAGGGAGTGCACAGTTCTGACCATAGCCCACCGAGTGAACACCCTTTTGAACTGTGACAGGTAAGTCTTCTTCAGCTGCCAGTTAACATTAATGCTTTGTGCTGTTTTTTGTGTGTGGTAGGGGGTGTTGCACAGCATTTAGTTGTGGATACGCCACTCTTTATAGATCTGCTGCCTTTTGGTTAATAGATGTCAATAAGTATCAAAACCAGGAATAATTAGTAGAACAGAAGCAGCCATCTTAGAAATTATGCACAGAAAGGCAAGGTATACTTTTTAACAAATGTAGGAGATTATAATTATAATTGAGAAGAGAGCAAAAGGATAGCAATTAGAAGATAAGGGCAAAAAAACCCAAACCACCAATCATTACAGAAAGCTTGATGGAAAAAGAATCATCTGTTGGAAAGAAGAAAGTAAGATCACACAGGGAGGAAGGGGCTCCACAGTCCTAAGTGTCACCACTGAAAAGGCCCCGTCCCGTATCCCCACCAACTTTGTTTCCAATGACAACAGGATGCAGAACAGAACACCCTCCAAAGTGACCAGTGGCTTGGGCAGAATCAATTGGAAATTAGCAGTCATCAAGAGACCATGATGGTGTTCATGAGTTCTACACATACTCTTCGAAATGAGCATAATAGCACCCTTTGCCCAAGAAACTGTATACCTTGTAGGTTGCCGTCAGCAATGCCAATTGATGAATTTTGCCATGGCTGCTTACAAAAAAACACATCTCATCATAAGCTGGTTGGTTTAACTAGTACGGTTTCATTGCATATCGAAAGCCTAGCTCTTTCTTTCTTTCTTTCTTTCTTTCTTTCTTTCTTGATTTGGCGTGACTAGTGATATAGTCTAACACTTTATGCTCCACTTCTAATAGTGATTAATAGTGACTTGATGCTCCACTTCTAATAGGGTTTTAGTGATGGAAAGTGGCCGAGTGGCAGAATTTGATGCCCCAGAGACATTAATAGCCCAGAAGGGACTGTTCTACAGAATGGCTGAAGAATCAGGGCTGATATGATGGGTGAGCCTCAAGGAATAGACCTCGGTACAGGATTTGGGAGTCCGAAGGAAGACATCTGCCTCTTAACCTTTTGTCATTCATATATAAGTCCCAGTCCTTCTGGTGTCCAAATACACAAACAAGAGGTGTATCAAACATCTCAAGGGAACCCAGAAATTTATGTAAGTACACCAGGGATATATGAAGGTTTCGTTTTCTATTCCGTCCTGTATTCGTTGCATTCAGCACTGTTTCCATTCTGCTGCAGGTCATCTTCCAGCAAAAGATCTACATTATTCTTAATTTTTAATTTATTTTTTTTAATTATATGATGAAATACGGTTCCAATAATTACACTTGGTTGAGCATAGACTAAAAACTCCACAGAGATAATAGAACGGCTCTCCACCGTGTTAAAATGGATGCAGAAATCTTAAGATATGAACAATTAAGAACCGCACGGAGGCAGAAGGAAGTCATTAAATAAATCACGGGAACAAAACCAGAGATTAGGCATAGATAAGAAAGTGAGAGTCGCGAGAAGAAAAAGATGATGCAAAAAGAATCTCATATTGGAAATATGTGTTAATAATAATGTCAATGACGGTTTGTATTCCTTAAATCACTGTATGTATTTGACAGTATTTTTTGTTGAATGTTCTTTTTATTCTTTCTTTCTTTTTTTCTTTCTTCTTTTTTTCTATTTTTTCTTTCTATAATAGATCAACGTGTTTCATTATGTGTAACTTTTAATGTGTAAATAAAGTATTTTAAAAAAAGATCTACATTATTCATCTGCAGGCCACTGCAGCAGAATTACTTAACTTATGCAATTTACATAATTAATGTTCATTAAGTTGTCGCTATGTTACTCCACCCAGTTCATTTCAGAACAAAGGCAGCTCAGTGGGGATTAACTAATTATGTATCATTTGCAGAGTGAAAGCAATGGCAGTGAATACCAACTTGTATTTGATGGATTGATTTACATCCTGGACGTGGGATGCATAAACAAACTTGGGCCAATTTCCACTCATGTTTCAGTTTTCCTTAGAATTCTCCAGCACTCTTAAGTATAACAAATATTTACAGGGGGGACCTTTAGGGGACAAACTCCCAAACAGCTCGCTTCCACTGTATCTCTGCCCATCTTTCATTTCAAAGAAACAAAATAGAATTGTCCATTTGACAATATGTGTTGGTCCGTATGCACGTGGTATGGGAGTCTTGTTCTATCTCTGTGGGTTGCATACAGTGATTCCTTGAGGATCGTGCTAATTTTACACACACACACACACACACACACACACACACACACACCTTTGCAAAGATGAACCAGAAACATCCATTCCCTATGTGTGCAGGCACCAAAATGAACACACAACTTGAATAAAATATGCATACGAGAGACATTGGTGCAAATTCGGCAATCCTAGTTAGACTGCATGACCTGTTACCGTGCAAAATTCATTCCAATGAAACAACATTCTTTAAGAGAAAGGAACAGGAGGGAGATCTTGGAAATTGAAAAAACATAGGAAACATTAATGCCAGACTGAGAGAAATTCACATGAGATACTACCAGACATATCCAACAGCAGAATGATTAGATTCCTGCCTTCTTTTATGCAACTCCAAAACATGTGTGGCTTATTTATTATTCTGTTGTAAAGATTTCCACATGTATTGTATACACCTCTGCTGGTAGCTTCTTATTAGAGAGAAGCCATTGCTTCTAAATCAGCAGAATTTCCCCCCAGAAAGAGTAGTTTTTCTTCTAAGTTGGGCATATACAGAGATAGTGATGGATTTTTATACGGTGGTACATCAGGTTAAGAACTTAATTCGTTCTGGAGGTCCGTTCTTAACCTGAAACTGTTCTTAACCTGAGGTACCACTTTAGCTAATGGGGCCTCCCACTGCATGATTTCTGTTCTCATCCTGAAGCAAAGTTCTTAACATGAGGTACTATTTCTGGGTTAGCAGAGTCTGTAACCTGAAGTGTCTGTAACCTGAAGCATCTGTAACCCGAGGTACCACTGTGTGTGTGTGTGTGTGTGTGTGTGTGTGTGTGTATAAAATCATTGAGGAGGTGTTGTCTAAGCAATATGAAAGAACTTCACTTGGTTGGGCAGATGTCCCCTTATCCCAAAGCAAGCGAACAAAAAAAAATCCCACCCTCCTCAACCCCTCCCCTGGCTTGAAGATCTGAAATCGTCAGCTCCTGCTTTTTGTGAAGAAAAAAGTTTCCTTCAGCTGCGCTCCTCCAGAGCTGCCTCTGAAAGGGAGGTCTGATGTGGTTTTGCAAACACTGAGGAGAATTCCAACGCCATGGAGTTTCGGCACATAATCATTTTCCTTTCCATTTTTGCAGCCGGCATATCGAGGCGTAAGTAGAAGAAACTAAATTAACCATTTCATCTCTTTGGAAACCACGACTCTCACTCTCCTCCTCCCCCACCACCCCTCCTTTTCTCTCTGTCAAATGCAAAAATGCGGCTTTGGAGAAGTGATCTCATTTGCCTGGCATGTGATTGTGTGGAGGCTGCCCTTTTTTTTGTCATAGGTGGGAAGGTTGGCAGGTGGTAGAAGTGGGGGAGAAGGAATTCAATTCAGTTGTCATTTAAAGGTGAACCCACCAATTTCACACGTTCCGAAACAAATACTCAAAACTGAAACGCAGCCATCCTTCAAAATTCACACTTTTCCAAATTTTGCAATGCAGTTCTCCAGCCTAGGAATGTGTACAAAAAAAAATGTGTTACTTGGGTGGAGTGTGCATCTAAATGAATATATTAGTGAAAATGACATTCAAAAAGGAATTATAAGGCTTTGCAAAGGTGGGTTTGTTAAGTGACGTTGTGGGTTCAAGCCCCACGTTGAGCAAAAGATTCCTGCATTGCAGGGGGTTGGACTAGATGACCCTCATGTACCCTATCAACTTACAATCTTTTCTATTTATGAGGAGAATTTCACGCTAAAATTTTCATGAGAATTTTGAAACACACACAAAATGCTGCAGAAATTCAGAGAGCTGATTTTAAGATTGGAAAAACGGAGAGCCGTCATCCGTAGCAGGCGTTGGCTAAAATCATATCTGCCAATTCAGAAGATGTGAGGTGATCAGTGATTTGTTTTCCACCTACCCCAGCCTTATTGTTCTATAGGTAAGGCTGCTTGGGGAACTTAATCTTTGCACATTCTTATATGAACGCCTATGGGTGGGTGTGCACTAGGTTTCGTCTGTCTGACATTTGTGACTCCATTCTCAGTTGCTTAAAATGTATTGAAACATGCATTTCAGTGTGTATTTAGAGAGAAAATGTACATTCAAACAAGTAATTTAATAGGTTTTTTTTAAAAAAAAAAATCTTTAAGCATTTTGCAGATTAATGGAATTTTAACTAAAAACATGATAGGAAATAGATTTGCTCACCCTCAGTTAAATGGATGTTAAAATACATGCTTGTTCTCTCAGGGCTCAGCTCAATATACTACTAAATGTGTCACTTGCCGTGATGTAAGGTTTTTTTTTAGAATAATAAAACAAAGTGCACAGGGGTGGGGCGGTGCTATCTAGATTGAGTTGATAGCATCTCAATGTTTCAAAAAAGAGGTAGATGTTTGGCAGAGGGGAGGATTAGCATGGAAGTTAAACACACACATGCACACACCAAAGTTGTGTCACTAAGAGGTGTTTTTCCCCCTTTTTGCAGAGCAGGGGAAAATTTGCAAACAGAAACATTTAGACATTTTACTGCAGTAACAACAGTAATTTACAGCTGAGCACTTTTGAAGTGTTGTTCCTTTTAACTTTAAGGTGGCAATCCCATTTCTATTTACCTGCGGGTAAGTCCCAATGAACTCAGTGGGATTTCCTATTGCGCAGGCATGTATAAGAATGCAGGGCAACACAGTCTATTTATTTAATTCCTTTCAAACTATCTCACTTTGTAGCATCTCTTAAACCCTTGAATCTGTTCTGCAAGAGTTAAGTTTTTTGGGGTTTTGTATACTGGAAGCTAATTCTTTATAAATGGAAAATGCAAATGTGATGAATTTAAAGTATAAACTCATGTCAAGATAAACGACAGCAGAGAAGTGAAATTTGCCAGGGCTACTGTGAAATTTGTCTGGGAATTGCATTATTTGGGCTTGCTGCCTTTCACTAGATGTGTAGCCTCCAACTGTAGTTACAGCAGAGAGGGCAAGATGCCTTCACATGCTCTGGGGTGCCACACATGTTATTAGTTTACCTGCTTCAGAATTTAATTCTGAAATTAGAACAGACCCCCATTTCGTGTCATTTCCAAGGATCAATTACATATACTCATTCAGCCTCTTTTTCTGGTCTCTCTCTTCTTCTTTGTCCCAATGTTAAGCTGGGCGGTTGCTTTGCAAAAATGTAACCAGTGCATGCTCAGTGGCCATGGAATACTGACACGACTGTAGGGAAAATATAAATGGAGGTGCAATGGTATCCTAGAATGGGGTGTGGCTGGCTGGCACTCTGAACAGGAGCACTTTTCACAGCAATGTTTATTAGAGGCTACCGCCCACACTCTTCTGCTACGTTTTTTCTGCTTGTGTGGTGGCACCTCAGTAAAACCACTTCTTACTGTTTGTGGCAGAGTTTTCCCCAGAGGCAGAGGACAAGAACAGGAGTCATATTCAAATCCACAGTCAAGAGCCAGTGTGGTGTGGTGTAGTGGTTAAGAGCGGTAGACTCGTAATCTGGTGAACTGTATTCGATTCCCCGCTCCTCTACATGCAGCTGCTGGGTGACCTTGGGCCAGTCACACTTCTTTGAAGTCTCTCAACCCCACTCACCTCACGGAGTGTTTGTTGTGGGGGAGGAAGGGAAAGGAGAATGTTAGCCGCTTTGAGAATCCTTTGGGTAGTGATAAAGCAGGATATCAAATCCCAACTCCTCTTCTTCAAGAGCTTTATTGCTTGACTGGTTGCACAAGCATTTCTGTTACGATTGTATTCAAGCTATTTACATTCCTTCTTTATCTCTCCAGCACGGTATATTCTCAGTCCAGTGATTAACAATCCTGAGACAGCAAAACTCACAGTGTCAGCAGCACACATTGTCTTACTTGTTGTCAGCATGCGTGCTGTTGACAGCATGTGTGTGTGCTTTCATCGTGTAGAAATTGCAGCCTGCAACTTCCTTGTCACGGTCCTGTTCACGGGCGATCAATGTCCCAGCAGGGGACGTCAGGGCCTGGGGCAAGATGGCAGGGTGGGAGCAGGAACGGGGGTCCAGAAGCCAGGAAGCCAAGGTTCTGAGGGTCAGGAAGCAAGAAGTCAAGAAGTCCAGGGTCCGAGGATCAGGAAGCAAGAAGCCAAACACAGCAAGGCAGGAAGCGTGTTGCTGTGGCAAAGAGCTGAAGGGAAATGCTGACCATATATCCCTTCCCAGCTCTTGCCACCAGGTGCTGTGAGTTACCAATCGGCCTCACCTGTGAGGCCATGCTTTACCTCTTCAGAACAAACTTAGGAAGGCCCCAGTTCTGCAGAGCCCTACTGGTCACAGGGCCTGGCTCCTGCATGCACACCTGACATTCCTCCCTCAATTTGCACCTCCAGCTGACACCAATCAAGCCTAGAGTGCCATTCCTACACACTAAAGAAAAATTCTGGAACCCTCTTTAAAGCTTCCAGGAACTTTTATCTGTTTCTTAAAGAATGTTTTCCTAACGATATTTTGTTGCAGGTCTGATTTGTGCAAGAGGGGCAGCAACATGGTGAACACTTGCGCCCTCAAAGGCTGTCCCTGGTGCCCACAGGTTATCATCCCCACTTCCTGCATCCCCCCCCCCTCAAAAAAATGAGGCTTGGAAACAGCATTCTGTTGTAGTCAGTGTAAAAGGCTGTACTCCTTATGTTTCTCCAGTTTGCAAATGTGCCTATCAGTCCAAAAAGGTTGGTAACTCCTGTATGTGGTGGATGTTGGAGACAAAAGCTTCAACCATGTGTGAAGGTTGGGTAGAGATGCTTCAAGAGGGAAGCTGACAGGTAGTTTCGTCTGGGTTTAATATCCAAGGGAATCCCAACTGAAACATTAGGAGAAAGATGGCTTGATTAAAAGCACATTGGCTGGTTTAATGCCTTTGCTTGGGAGAATGTTTTTCCTTCAGGGCCTCAAAAAGGATGTTTTAGAGTCAGAAAAGTTTCAGAGAATAACCAGAATGATCCAGGGTGTGGAGCAGCTCCTCTGTAAGGAAAGGATGCAACATTTGGGGGTGTTCTGGTTTAAAGAAAAGGCAAGTAAGAGGCGACATGATAGAAGTTTGCAAGATTATGCATGGCATAGAGAAAGCGGACAGAGAAAAGTTTTCTCCTTCTCTCGGAACGTTAGAATTCAGGGACATCCAGTGAAGCTGTTGGGGGATTCTGGACAGATAAAAGACTCCTTCATGCACTACGTGAACTGTGGAACTCACTCCCACAAGAGGCAATGACAGCCACCAATTCTCTTTAAAAGAGAATTAGACAAATTCATGAAGGTGAAGGCTACCAGTGGCTACTAGCCATGATGTACAGTGGTACCTCGGGTTACATACGCTTCAGGTTACATACACTTCAGGTTACAGACTCTGCTAACCCAGAAATAGTACCTCGGGTTAAGAACTTTGCTTCAGGATGAGAACAGAAATCGCGCGGCGGCAGTGGGAGGCCCTATTAGCTAAAGTGGTACCTCAGGTTAAGAACAGTTTCAGGTTAAGAACAGACCTCCGGAACGAATTCAGTACTTAACCCGAGTTACCACTGTATATGTTCTGCCTCCGTAATCAAAAGGCAGCACACATTTGAATACCAGTTGCTGGAAACCACAGGGCAGAGAGTGCTCTTGCGCTCAGATCCTGCCTGTGTTTTTCCCACTGGCATCTGGTTGGCCACTGTAAGACTAGGATGCCAAAAAGACCCGTTCTTATTTTTTTGAGCAGAGTTTTGTATTCTGAAGATCATCAGGTTTCAGGGAAAAGGGGAACTGGATCATAGTTAATATTAATCAGATTGAAATTGTCAGAAACATAACCCTTGTGTGGATTAAACCGAAAGCACATTCTGCAGAGGAAATGGTTTTAGAACAAAAACTGCCATTTTCTTCATGGATAGAATCCATTTATTATTATTGCTAAATAAACATGGTGGTCTCCAAGATGACAGTGTCAACCTGAATTCCTGTAAATGTGACGTTGCTTTTAAGCTTTTTTTTTTTAGGTCTATGGTAAATAAACAGCTGCAGGATCAGCAACTGAACCTACAGAGAGTTTTCTCTAAATGCCTTTCTGCAATCCCTCTTGGCTTGTTATTATAGGAACTCTGGAGAATTCAAAGCATGAAGAGTCCTGTGTCTCTCAATGTGCTGGTGAGTAGACAAGGCAAATTCTTTGTACTGAACTGTGGCAGGGCAGTTTATATGGGGGTGGGGCAGGGAATTATCCAGCAAGTTTTAGCCTCTTGGATAAATAATATGAATACAGAAGAACCTCAGAGTAGGGAGGGGAGAGAAAATTAGTTTGTATCTTAATACGAAGTTCCCTAATTTTTCCTTTCGGAAACAATATGCAAACTGAAGCACAATTGTCCTTCAACATTCACATTCCTCTGAATTTTGCAATGCAGTGCTCTAAACACATTATGTGCACAAAATGTGTTTATTGTGGGAAAACTGCATACAAATTTATATATTGGTAAAAATAGCATTAAAAGCTAGTGGGACACTACCAGGGAATTTGTAGAACTCCCAATATATTGTGTGGGGGGGGGTTTTTTAAAAAATGGATAGTGTAATTTATTATTTTGGACCCATTATGTATGTTCCAGATTGTGAAGTCATGCCAAAGTCATGTTTCAGTCTGCCATCTTTAATCCAAATGGTGCCTGGCATGCAACCTTTGATGAAGACCACCACTGCCAGATTGGGAATATTCACACCAAGTTTAGTGGGGCTATGTGTTTGAGAGAGATGCAGGCAGAAGAAAAAGGCTGGGATGGATCTGCAGCTTCTGCTTGCATTTGGTAGGAGCTGTAGCTCCAGTGCAGATCCAGTCCAGCCTTTTAATTCTGCCTGTGTCATTAAAAAATGACAACAACCATTCGGGTGTGCCTGGGCACACCCAGCACACCCCATGTACACACTTTTGTGCACACCTTTGTGCCCATCTGTCAATAACAAAGTTGTCTCAAAACTTTACTCTCCCCGCTAGAAATCAATGTGCTGCCTCTCCCAACTGGATCCAGATTCAGCTATAGATACTCCACTTCGACCAACACATTCCTTCCAGGAAGGGCCGAAGAAAGGAGTGGCATTTCCCTTGAAGGCACCGCTGTTGTTGAAGTACTGGCAAGATGTCACAGAGTCTTAAAAGTGAGTGTGGTGGCAAGTCCAACAGGGGCACAAAAGGCTTTGTCTCCTGCTCCAATTATAGGAGTGGAAGTTCAGATTTGGGAAGTTTGAAAACCTGTCATGAGCGCTGCAGTGCTGTCAATATGAGGTTTGGTCCCCCGGCTCCAGTACAATAGGAAGAGGAAGAAAAAACATAGGGAGCCTGATTGGTGAGACCTGGGGTTGGAGGAAGGGGGCTCTCTCCCTTGTTCCTTGCCTTTAGTCACTTCAGAAGAAGGAGCAATGGCATTGTCTATTCCCCCTGACCTCCAAGAGAGCAGAGAATCTCAATGGAGGCCAGGGAGTGCTGTGGGCAGCTGAGGGAGGAGGCAGCTCAGGAGTTGGCAGCAACAGAAGGGTGCAGGATAGTTGCCTAGAACCAGGCCCCACCTCCACAGATGGGAGCAGCCCCACTCACCTCCAAGGGTTGTGTTTTTACAATCCCAACATTCCCATGAAGTGAAGGAGTGTCACAAGGAAAATTCAAGGAGAGTTAAGAGCAATTCACCCATCACACAATACATTATTTATCTCTCTGAACCATTGAAACACCCTCTTACCTCATTTCTCCTTGTGAAGAGCTCCAAATTCCCCCTTCCATCAGAGAAAGGGCAACACAACTGGGCCAGTTCTCCTGGTCTCCAGCACCAGAGGTTCAACCAGTCTGCAAAATCCCAACGTTTCCCCCCACACACAACCCTTCTCCGTTGTAGTTAGCCATACGATGAAAAGAACCTTTTAACAAGTATCGTTGCCGTTCCCAGTTGCAGGATGTCCAGATCAAGACGACAGCTGGGTCCAAAGACAGGCTGCACAAAGAAAATGGAAGTTTAAGGTAAAACAAGACTTTGTCAAAAACGAGTCCTTGCTGTGGGAGCAAAATAACTTGGGAGCAACATGGCCTATACAGGAAAGACTGCACCCACCCCCACAGGTGTTAAGATCAGTAGTTTGGGTGGTTGACCCCATGAGAAGGTATTATCTGTGGCAGCCCCTAAGTTGTGGAACTCCCTCCCCACAGAGATGCGTCTGGCACAAAAGGTATTTACAAATATCCTGAATCAACCCAATATAGTATCCTAGGAAGGGCTGGTTTCCTACCAAGCTAGAGTATCTGAATGAGTGGGAGATGTGGTCCATTGACTTCTCATGTACATCATTTGTAAGCAAGTGGTTATTTTACATCAGGGGGGTGGGGACCAAGAAACCTTCCCCTTCCCTATTTTACAGGGAAGCGCTGGAGCAGCATCCCCTTTGGTTTTGTTACCATAATGGAAAGATTCTGAAGATTTTCCCCAAAGGGAGTGAGCCAATCTGGGCACTCAACATCAAGCGTGGCATCCTCAGTGCTCTTCAGACATCCTTGGTGGCAGCGACCAATGGCAGCGTGGAAGAGGTGAGCAGTTCTGAACATTCAAAGCTGCCTTGGTCCAGTATACAGTGGTACCTCAGATTACAGATGCTTCAGGTTACAGACGCTTCAGGTTACAGACTCCGTTAACCCAGAAATAGTACCTCGGGTTAAGAACAGAAATCACGCGGCGGCAGTGGTAGGCCCCATTAGCTAAAGTGGTACTACAGGTTAAGAACAGTTTCAGGTTAAGAACGGACCTCCGGAACAAATTAAGTTCTTAACCCGAGGTACCACTGTATACTCCTGGTCTGAAATATTGGTGAATTTTGTACAGTGGAGACTTGTTCATTAGGGAAAATGTGCACTGCTCCACCAACTGAAGGGAGCCAGTGTGGTGTAGTGGTTAAGAGCAGTAGACTCGTAATCTGGGGAACCGGGTTTGCTCCTCCACATGCAGCTGCTGGGTGACCTTGGGCTAGTCACACTTCTCTGAAGTCTCTCAGCCCCACTCACCTCACAGAGTGTTTGTTGTGGGGGAGGAAGGGAAAGGAGAATGTTAGCCGCTTTGAGACTCCTTCGGGTAGTGATAAAGTGGGATATCAAATCCAAACTCTTCTTCTTCTTCTTCAACCCCAGTCTGCCTTCTGCCAGCCCTCAACTGTTTGCCTTCTTACTTGCAACCCGTCGAGTGGGAGGGGGGCTTTTGCTGTCAACTTGCCCTCCTCCCCCCTTAGTCTAATTCTTGCCCCTTTTAGAACTACGTAACATCACATAGCACCACACTCACATCCACATACATTAACAGAGCAACCCTAACATGACATCGACATAACACAACACAGGGGGGACGTCTGTTGTTTGATACAGTTCTAATTCTGTGAATTAGCCTATACAATGAAATACAGTAAATTCATCCCATGAAAGTACAAATTACCAGTCATTCGTAGCATTAAGAAATAATAGATAGTTATGGAACAGACTTAATTGTTCATTTATTGTCCAACCAAGCCAGAAATAATTATTGGGCACCACATATATTGGGTCACAACCATGACACATGTCCACCTTTCATCATCTACCTGAATGACCGTCACCATCAGAGATGAGAAAAGTATAGTCTCAAAGGCCAATGGGAAGCAATAGTTTCCAAATGATTTTATACTGTGAAGTAAGTGCCCTGTAATCTTCGGATGAAGGGCAGTATACACACACACAGCACTATTACTATGCAGTTTTCTCTTATTTCATTCATAGTCAGACTGGGATTGGCCATGAAATGGAGATGCTCTTTCGCTCAGAAGTGGGTGAAGCAACAAATATAAATTTTACCATTATAGAATGAGTTGGTTTCTACAAACACTCACACACAACTCCCTATTCTCTGTCCCAGGGGTCAGCAAACATTTTCAGCAGGGGGCCGGTCCACTGTCCCTCAGACCTTATGGGGGGCCAGACTATATTTTTGGGGGGGAAATGAACGAATTCCTATGCCCCACAAATAACCCAGAGATGCATTTTAAATAAAAGGACACATTCTACTCATGTAAAAACACCAGGCAGGCCCCACAAATAACCCAGAGATACATTTTAAATAAAAGGACACATTCTACTCATGTAAAAAACACGATGATTCCCAGACTGTCCGTGGGCCAGATTTAGAAGGTGATTGGGCTGCATCCGGACCCCGCGCATTAGTTTGCGTACCCATGCTGAGTCTGTCCGGACAAGCACATCCTAGTCAGGCAAATGTTGTGGGGGGTTTTGTGGAAAAGCAAGGCCAATGTATGTGGGAGGGAGAGTTCCAAGGGCTAAGACACTGCAGACCTATCTCTCTCCCCCCACCCAATGCACCTTCTGTTGGGTTGTAGGTTCGAATTATCATGCACTTTGGAGCCCAATAAAATAATTCCCTTTTGTTGTCTTGTGATTGTTGATTAGGTGGATGTCCTGGGGAAATGCCCAACCAGATATCAGCAGAAAGGGCCTCTCCTTTTGAAGACGAAAGATTTAAACCTGTGTTCTCACCGGTTTTCTGGAATGACTTCTCTGAGGTCCATTGCTTTGCCCAATGCACCAGTAAGTACTGTTGAACCTCTTGTTCTTCCACTATTTCTTTCAAGAAGCTAGCTATGTTGTTACTCAAGGACTTATATGTGTTAAAAACACGAACAACTATTTATCAAGAGGCAATTCACTGTGTTGAGCCTGTAGACACATGGGGAATGGTTCATATCAAGGTAGGAATAGATCAGGCTCTTTTATTTCTGTGCAAGTTTCACATAATGTCCGATCGTAAGCCTGTCCCAGCCTGTTTTCTATAATTCTGTAAAGCTATATGAAAAATCTACATATAATAATAATAATAATAATAATAATAATAAATTTTATTTACACCCTGCCCTCCCCAGCCAGAGCCAGGCTCAGGGCGGCTAACAACAGTAAAATTACAGTAAAAACATAGGGGGGGGGGCAATTTAAAATACAAGCTAAAATGCAATTTAAATGGTATGCGCTTTTTTCCTGAAATGCTTTTCCCTCCACACTTGTGCACACTTTTCATTTTAAAATGTACATTTTCAAACTGAAATGGCGTCACAACATTTGGAGGAATACACAGCTTGTTTGGCCTGATGTGTAGTATGCATTTAAAGCACTGTCATACCACTTTAAACAGTCATGGTTTTCACACACACACGCACTCACACACACAATGAATCCTGGGAGGTGTAGTTTGTTAAGGGTGCTGAGAGTATTAGTTGGCCCCTGTTCCCCTCACAGAGCTAAAACTCTTAGAGTGATTCAACAATCAAACCCTTTTCACAGGGAAAACCTTGGGAACTGTAGCTATGTGATGAGAAAGGGGGGGGGGTCTCCTGACAAGTCTCCACACCCTTAACAAATGACTTTCCCAAAATTCTTTGGGAGAAGCCATGACTGTTTAAAGTGGCATCATGGTACTATAAATGTATGGTGTGAATGTGGCCTAAGTGGACATTTGATCATCTCTCTATCCCTATGTTTTAGCCTGATCAGCAGCTCATATCCTCCAAACTTGAGTGTGTTCAGAAGTTCGAGGAGGGAATCCTGGCAGAATCCCAATGTATAGAGTCTCATCTCACTACATCTCCTGGGAGGAAGGGCAGCGGAGTGAAGACCCAGACTCGGATGGCAATGAAACTGTTCCGAACGGAAGCTGAAATCACAGCACATGAAAGAGGTTGGTGCCTGACCCTGTTACCATGTTTATTTGCCCCATCCCCAAGCCAAGTGACCTCTCTTCTCTGCAGGTTGATCATCTAAAGAGCAAAGAGGGTGTGATTTTCATTCCCATCATGACCTTGGGTTGGGTAGAGAGGGAGGAAAATCACAGTTTCGTGTGTGTGTGTGTGTGTGTGTGTGTGTGGCATGTCCACTTTTGTGCCAGCACCAATCACTGGCATGTGACACACACACACACACACACAGTGTGGCTCTGGGGTTGAAAATGTTTACCCACCCTGGATTAGGGAATGCCTCTAAGCAATGACAAGTTAATAAAAAGTCTTTTTGAACTGCCCTTGCTTGGGGTATAAGACTCATTTTACCCCACTCAACCTACTCAAGTCACACTTCTGTAAACAATGTGCAAAGTAAAACACAGCCATTCTTTGAAATTTGCACTTTTCTGAATTTTGCAATGCTGTTGTTCTCCAGCCAAGTCATGTCTACAGAAAAGCATATCCTTGGATAAAGCATGTGTAGAAGTGCATACATTAAAGGGGGGGTGGGAAATCACAGTTTTGTATTTTAGATTAGCAGAAATTTGCACTAAAGGGATGGTAAATTGTCAATATTCCCAAATGCTAACAAAAAATAATAATGTGTATGGTAATGTAATATATTGCATATCATGATGGGAAGGGAGAAAGCTGAGAGCTGAGTTGCCTTTCTGGTGGTTTTCCTAAGGCCACAGAATGATGACTATGTGTTTCAATTGTTCCCCATTGCCTGGTTTTACTTCTGCAGTAGACACCAAAGATATCTATGAGAGCAGCCTGTTATATGAAAGGGAAAAAACAGCACGATGGCTGGGGAAGGAGGATGAGGTGGTGGTGGTCTCCAAAATACTACAGAAGCTTTGTATGAATCCTAGAGCGGATTCCGAGGCAAGTTATTATATATATTTTTTGTCATGGTTATTGGTTATTGCTGGTGTTGAAAAAGTGGCACTTGCATGTGAGAAATGGAATTCTTGCGCTCTTCCTCTGCCCCTGCCCCTCCCCCAAAAAGATTGATAGCCTTGTCGTCCAATAATTTGCACAAGCCTCTTTTAAAGCCATCATGTATTATGGCATTAGCTTTCATGAACCGGAATCTAGTTGCAGACAAATTGTATTTGTGTTTGGGTTGAGGGTGTCATGTGAATCAGCCCTGTATTGGCTCCAAAGGGCCCAAGATAAATATGTGCTTTTCATCAATGCTCTATGTGTCCCTGGGTTGAGAGGTCACTGTTAGAGACCGTAGCTCCAATCAGAAAAACAGATTCAGGGTCACTTGTGCTGAGTTACATTCCCTCCTGGCCTGTTATCCAATGAACATTCTTTTGTTAGCCCAGCCTCTGAGAGCTATTGTCACTGGTAACAAAAAATGTTTTGTCTAAGTTCTTTTGTGTTTATTTTATTTCCTACCTTAACCATAAAAGGCACTCCTCAAAGCTGTTTTACATATGCTGGAGTTGAATGCTTTGGAGAGTATTATTGAAATTTATTAATAAGGCAACTAAATACACAAACACACCCTTTCTCACACTCGGCAATCACCCTAACCCAACACCCCACTGAGCGCAGATGTAGATACAGGTTGTAGCCAAGCAGAAACGTGTGAACATAAAATAAAAATGACAACATGCCCTATACAATTAGTAAACTTACATGAATAACAGGATATTTAGTCTCTAGGGAGCCCATGTGACTTTGTCTAGATTGAGCAGCCTTCACTACTCAAATTTAGGTGTATTAAACATTATAGACCTGTCCAAACCAGACCCTCTCTCTCTCTCTCTCTCTCTCTCTCTCTCTCTCTCACACACACACACACACGGTAGCATTTGCCACTGAAGGCTTCTCTAACTACATTTGCCTTGGTGGTTCATACAGTCTACAGCAGGGGTCAGCAAACTTGTTCAGGAGGGGCCGGTCCACTGTCCCTCAGACCTTGTGGGGGGCTGGACCCACCACCTCCCAAAAGCCCCCCCCATGCCACTAATGCCACAACCGCCGATGCTGCCTTGTCTTTGGCAGAGTCGACGTCCTCTGTCTCGGGGGGCAGAGAGCCCAAGCCGCTGGCCTGGGCGGCAGAGGCAGCCTCCATGCCACTGCCGCTTCCTTCCTGCTTGGCCGTTTCCTCCCACTTGGCCACCTTAGCGGGAAGGAAGGGGCAGCGCCCAGAGGCGCCTGTGGCTTCTGATTGGCTGCAGGAGCTTCCTGCAGCCAATCAAAAACTGTGCCGCGTCGCGGAAGTCAGTCTCCGCATGGTGAGGCTTCTGCGCTGCGCCTGTTTAGCTCAGGGACTGACCGAGTGGGCGGCAGGGTCCGCAAGGTTTGTAGACTGGATTAACAAGCCCGGTGGGCCGTATCCAGCCTGTGGGCCTTAGTTTGACGACCTCTGGTCTACGGTGTAGCATAGAGTGAATGGTGCCCTCAATCTATTACAGGCATAGGCAAACTTGGCCCTCCAGATGTTTTGGGACTACAACTCCCACCATCCCTAGCTAACAGGACCAGTGGTCAGGGATGATAGGAATTGTAGTCTCAAAACATATGGAGGGCTGCGTTTGCCTATGCCTGCTCTATTAACTACCACATGCACAGAAGCACCAATCTGGACAGTGTTATCTGTACATAGCCTGAGAAATTTAACACAATGCCACATCCAAATGTGCCGCAGCATTGTTTACACTTATCCTTTACTGTGTTATTCATTTTCATCATTTTTCTTGTTCCTTTTTTTGAGGTTTGCAACTGTTTTCTCTACTAACGTAACAAAATGAAGGAAAAACAGATGTTATTTTTAAAAAAATACACAACAAAGGTCACTGCTCGTTTTGTAACCGAGGACGCGGAATTGAGTTGTTGTTTTTAATGGCAGTTTTATTTCAACGCGGTTGAACAGGTCGCATTCTTACGGGCCGCACTTATTCAGTGATTCCTGCATTTCAGCAGATTGGATTAGGTGACCCTTTTGGGGTGCCTTCCAACAATTCTATGAGTTTCCTTATTCACCTGTAGAGTGTTATGTAGTGTAGTTTCACCCTGGGCCAACAGGGGGATACTGTATATAGTTTTCACTCAGGTCTGTAGATAGTTTTCACTCAGGTCCGCGCCAGTTATTTTAGGCGGGAACTCTGGGCTGTTGTGGTTACAATGTTGACAGCCGGCTGCCTATAAATACAGGCCGGCTGAGCTGTTCGCAGTCAGTTCTATTCCAGCTTACCATAATAAAGAGCTACTTGAAGAAATCGCTGTGCCGGCTGCTATGTCAACCCACGACTTAACACTGGCGACGAGGGTGGGATGGATGGACATCAGAGCACAGCCAGATGCGGCCAGCCTCTGAACTAAGCTGAATCACTGAGCTGAATCACAGAGCGAAATCACTGAGCGAAATCACTGGGCAGAACCAATTCAGAGCTGACTGTTCTGGCTAGAGCACTGTGTTCCATCCATCGCCCTTCACGCCGGCATCGGAATCATGGCTTCACTTGTGCCTCTACCGCCGTTTGCGCCAGCCTCTGAATCATGGGACTCCTACCTCGCTCGGTTCGACTGCTACCTCCAAGCCAACGAGCTGACAGCAGTATCAAAGGATCGGAAGCGGGGCCTATTCCTCAGCCTCTGTGGGCCTGAGGTGTTTGAGACGGCCCGAGCGTTGGTTGCGCCTGAAGCAGTCCAGGCAACACCATGGGACACGATCCAAGAGAAGCTCCGCAACCACTACGCACCAAAGCCGTCCAAGATTGCTGCCCGCCATGCGTTCTACCACCGGAACCAGGTAGAGGGGGAGTCAATCAACAACTACACCACCGCCCTGCGACAGGCTGCAATGCACTGTGAGTTCCGAGACTTAGACGATGCCCTGATGGATCGAATCGTCTGCGGGGTCCGGGACATCCATCTGCAACGGCGCCTCCTAGCCAAGCCAGACCTCACGCTACAGAAAGCCATTGAGGAAGCTGTGGCCTCAGAAGCTGCTGAACGCTCCGCCCAGAAGATCCGCAAGTCCAGCAGCCCGCGTCTTGCTAGGGAGCCAGTTCCGGTGCATCATGAAGAGGACAGCAGTGAGGAGGCATCCTCCAGTGAAGACGATGACGTGCACCAGACAAAGCGGGAGCGCAGGAAGTTCCAACAGAAGTCCAAGGGCCAACCGGAATGTGCTGGCTGCGGAGGCAACCATTCCCGTGCCAAGTGTCGATTCAGAGACGCCATCTGTAGGAAGTGTTCCAGAAGGGGCCACATCGCTAAGGTCTGCCGATCGGCTCCGTCTGACACCCCCCCTTCATCGACTCGCAAGTCCAAGTCTTCACTCCAGTCTGCCAAGGAAAGTTGTTTCGCTCTCACCAACTGCCGCTGCCCGTCTGGAACCACGATTGGCCAAACCGACTCGCCTACGCGACGCAAGCTGAACGTCACGGTGCTCATTGAAGGAGCTCCATGTGACATGGAGATCGACACCGGGTCTGCCCTGTCCATCGTGTCATGGAGCACCATCAAAAGACTGGTACCCAGAGTGTCCAAAAGGCAACTTGACTCTCACCGCGTACACCTGAGAGACTACCAGGGAAACGACATTCCCGTGGTAGGCGTTGGCCGGTTCCGGATCGCCTTCAAGGATTTTTCGGGCCTGCTCCGGTTGGTGGTGGTCGAAGGTCAGCGGCCAAGCCTCCTAGGGCTAGACTGGTTTGATGCCCTCGGCCTGGAAGTCACCGGCATCAACTGCATCTCTAACGCAGAGACTGAGGGTCTGGTCAAAGACTTTGCCGAGGTTTTTGACGGCACCTTGGGCCAATATACAGGTACGCCCATCTCCTTTAGCCTTGATCCACAAGTCGCCCCCATCAAGCTAAAGCCACGCCGGGTTCCCTTTGCTCTCAAGGCTAAGGTGGACGAACAACTGGACAAACTGATCGCCCAAGGAGTTTTGGAGCCGGTTGACCACGCAAAGTGGGAAACCCCCATCGTCACGCCTGTCAAGCCAGATGGGTCGGTGAGAATCTGCGCTGACTACAAGTGCACGATCAACAAGGCACTTCAGCAGCACGCTTATCCGGTTCCTGTTGTCCAACACCTGCTGCATTCCCTGGGTGAGGGTAAGGTCTTCGCTAAGCTGGACCTTGCCCAAGCCTATCAACAACTGCCAGTCGATGATGCCACTGCTGAAGCCCAGACGATCGTCACCCACCGGGGGGCATTCCGTTGCCGCCGGTTGCAGTTCGGGGTGAGTGTGGCTCCTGGCATCTTCCAAAGCCTTATGGAGCGTCTCCTGCAAGGGCTTCCGGGCGTGGTACCATATTTTGATGACATCTTGGTGTCTGCAGACTCACACCAGCAGCTGTTCGAGCGCCTCCGTGCCGTGCTGACCAGGTTCCAGGAGGCCGGGCTCAAGGTAAAGAGGGAGAAGTGCCAGATCGCCGTTCCACAGGTAGAGTTCCTGGGCTATCTTATCGATGCCTCCGGTCTTCATCCAACCACATCCAAGATCCGCGCTATCCAGCAGGCCCCCACCCCAAAGAACAAAACGGAGTTGCAGGCATTCCTGGGGCTGCTGAACTTTTATAACATGTTCCTGCCCCACAAAGCCACAGTGGCTGAGCCTCTTCACCGACTCCTTAGCACTAAGACGCCTTGGGCCTGGGGTCATCGGGAGACGGCGGCTTTCAACGCGGTCAAGGCTCTCCTTTCTTCAGACAGTGTGCTGGTACAGTACAGTGAATCCAGGCCGCTGGTCCTTGCCTGCGACGCCTCACCTTTTGGCATCGGTGCTGTCCTTAGTCACCGTTTTCCAGATGGAAGAGAAGCACCGCTCGCCTACTTTTCCAGGACTCTATCTCCGACGGAACGGAATTACAGCCAGCTCGACAAGGAGGCGTTGGCACTTGTGGCTGGAGTGAAGAGGTTCCATGAATACCTCTATGGCAGGACTTTTGACCTCATCACTGACCACAAGCCACTCCTGGGCCTCCTCGCCGGTGATCGTCCAACTCCACCGGTCCTCTCACCACGCATGCTGCGCTGGACTGTTTTCCTGGCTGCCTACCACTACCGGCTCATCCATCGCCCGGGGAAATCGATGGGCCATGCCGACGCCCTCAGCCGTTGCCCTCTTCCAGCATTTGTGGAAGACCCGGCTCCAGCTTCATCGCTCCTTCTGATTGAGGATCTTCCGGCAGCGCCTGTATCGGCTGCCACTGTGGCCTCCGCATCTGCCCAGGATCGCACCATCAGCCGGGTGCTCAACTGGGTGTGGAGGGGGTGGCCACAAGGGCCTTTTGCATCGGAGTTCCAGCCCTTCGCAACCAGACAACAGGAACTCTCAGCTCATCGCGGCTGTCTGCTGTGGGGAGACCGCGTTGTGATTCCCCAGGGACTCCGTCAGCGCGTCCTGGAGGCTCTGCACGTTGGCCACCCGGGAATTGTCAAAATGAAGGCGTTGGCTCGGTGTTACGTCTGGTGGCCTAATATGGACGATGCCATCACTGCCTGGGTGTCCGCCTGTCAAGCGTGCCAGGAGTCGAGGCCTGCACCACCGGCAGCTAAGGGACACACCTGGGAGACGCCAAAGACACCCTGGTCGAGGGTGCACATCGATCTGGCTGGCCCCTTTC